>NC_082712.1:24736346-25036346 GCF_030144855.1 Hypanus sabinus | reverse complement strand
TTTTCTCTCCAAATCTTGGCACTCTCAGTAACGAGCATGCTGAAAGGTTTCACCAGGATATTGTGGTTATGGAGAAATGGTATCAGAGCAAGAGGAATTACCAATACTCACTGGTCATTGTTGGACACTTAAGCGAGAAGCCTCAGACACTGAGTACAAACAAAAATCATCAACAAAACATTTTTAGCTTAGTTGAACTAATGCAAAGCATCAGCAGTTATGCAATTAAATGCATTATATTCAATAAAAGTTATTTTTTTGTTTCTCCAAGTTCCTATGTGATACAAGTAGTCTGAAATTATACTTGCATTGAGCTTCAAGTGATCTATCATAAACAAAATAACTTTTTGAGGAAGCAACACTTTCGAAAAAAATTGTTGTCCGGTGTTAGTTATGACAGTGCCAGTAACATTATACTGTTATATGTTTAACTATATGTCATATATGTACTTTATGTCAACTTGTACATCTACAGAATATTTTATTATCTATTACAGGTTGAGCACCCTTCAGCTAAAGGGCTTAAAGTCAGAAATGCTTCAAATTTCAGATTTTTTTTGGATTTTGGTATATTTGCATCTATATATTGAGACAGATTGGGGATGAGTCCCAAGTCTAAACATGAAATCCATTTATGTTACGTATACAGATTATACACTTTATACTTTTCACAGTTACCCATAGGGCTAACTGCAGGCCTTTTTTGACATTTTCAACAATATCTTCAGAGCATAGAGCAGAGAATAAGCACAAAATACATGGTAATCTCTGTGTGTAATGCACGAAGGTCTGGCTATGATGACTGCTGAAAACATGCTGGCACCAACAGAGCATGCTCAGTGTATGAGGTCACTTCTCAGAACTGCCTGTGGTGTGCATCACCCTACAAGGCCTTTGTAGTGCCTTGCAGAATTTTCCATTTGTGGTGTCATAGAAGCATTCAAAATATTACAGTTTTTGGAGGTTCTCAGATTTTGGATAAGGGGTGTTCCTCAACCTGTTACATTGTTGTGTTAGTATTTTATGTGCTGTATATGATATTTGTGCACCTTAGTCCCAGAGGAATGTTACATCATTTAGCTGTATACATGTGTACAGTTGAATGACAGCAAACCTGAGCTTGAAATTGAACTGGAGTACCAAGAGAAAGCCCACGTGCTCTCAGGGAGAATGCACAAGCTCCACAGAGACAAGCGCAGAGGTCAGGAATGCACTTAGTTTGCTGGTGTTGAGAGGCAGCATATGGTGCCAGCTTGTATCCCAAAGGCCACAAAGGAGACCCCAACCAATTCACGGGTGAAGTATCACTTCGCTTGGAAGGACTGTTTAGGGCCTTGAATAGTGGTGAGAGAGGAGGTGTAGGGGCAGGTGTAACACTAATCCTGCTTGCTGAAACTTGTTTTCATAAATTACTGACAGGAACCACCATTTTAAAGAACAGGAAGGAAGTTTCAGTGTTTTATTGAAGGAATGCATAACTACATTCATGATTGGCTGTTTCCTTTAGAATAGATATATTTATGTCAATTGATTCTGTCTCGCTTGCATTCCGTAAAATATATGCTATGAAATGGAAACAAGGCAGATTCAATAGGCAAGGACTCATTGGGTCAAATAGCAGCCTTCTGTGCTGCAAGTTTCTATCATTATGGGATTTTTAAAAGGTTAACAAGAGCATATTGGATTTTAGTTGTTTGGAATGAAGTTCTTATCAAGAACCAAGTCCTGATGTGGTGTTTTTTACACAAAATGTTAATAATTCCCCACAGATGTTGCTTGATTCACTAAGATCCTCCAGTAGATTGATTGCTGCTCCACAGTCTAGCATCTGCTGTCTCCTGTGTCTGTAATGTTCCTACCAAGTTGTTTTTGATTAGGAAAAGGATTCAATGCGACAGATGCAGAAAACTGAATTATTCAAGTAGGAGCTTCCAGAATAATTCCAACATTTTAGATGCTGGGCATTGAGTACTTAAATCAAGAAGGATTTTTTCACACAGAAAGGCTATTTTAAGCATCAAACATTGGGTGAACAACAGCCTGCAGCAAATTGCCAGACTGCATCTCCAATTTCTTTTCCACTGATTTTAGTACTACAAGGTGTTAAATGGGCTGTCAATAAATTATCATCCATTTTGTAGAAACCTAGTACTATCTTTCTCTCAAAGTGCAGTGATGCTGAGTCAATTGGCATTTGCACGATGAAGATCAATAGTATTTTTTTGTTTGACAAGAGAGACGAAAATCTGGAGAAAAGAATGCTAAAATGTCATCAAGAATGAGATTTTTTGATGATATCATATACCAAAGACTGGACCCATTTAGAGAAACTGATAAAATACCGATGCTTTACTGCATTTTTGGAGACTTATTTTGCTGCTTCACTGTGAAGTCCCTTCAATGTAAAATGGCTTTAAAGAAGCTTTCTTCCAGTCCAGATGAAAGGTCTCAATGTAAATCTGACAGTCCATTTCACTCCATACGTGCTGTTTGACCCATTGACTTACTCTGGCACACACTGGTTTATTTCCCTTTAACTTCATTTAACTATTCATTGCTCACCAGAGGAGTGCAATGGAAATTGTCTGAGATGCCACATTTAAAATAAGAACTTAATGATGCACCATCAATAACTCACTCTGAGACGTGAAGGCGAGATATCAGTTTTTATTGACTGGAAGAAGGAACAAGCAGTGGTTGACCACCATACTACATCCTGGAGACTGAGAGGCCGGGCTCAGGCCTTGATCGCCTTTATACAGGGGTCTGTGGGAGGAGCCACAGGAGCAGTCAGCAGGGGGCGTGTCCAGACAGGTATATGTAGTTCACCACATTCATCCCCTCCCTTTGTTTTAAAAAGAGTCCCCATGTGGTGAAGTTTCTTACAGGTTAAGTCTATCAGGTGGTCGAATCTGTCGCTGCGATTTACGTAGCACCGGCTGTGATTGCACAGGTGCCGGTGGTGATTGCACCGGAGACGGAGGTTGTGCTGGTTCCGGCCTAACTGGAGGTGTCAGCCCACTAGGCGACAGTGATCCCTCACGCATGTGCGAGGCGCCTGGTATATGAGTATCGTGAGGAGTCTGTGTAGGGCCTGGTGAGCGCGGTGTCACCTCAGTGGGTACAGGGTTCATAGTTACCAGGGAGTGTTCGGGGTAGTGGTCTGCTGCTCCTGCAGGTGCCAGGTCGCATACGGAGACCGTGTCCTCCCGCCCATCAGTTAAGACCATGTAGGCATACTGGGGGTTCGCATGTAGAAAGTGAACTCTCTCGATCAGCGGGGAGTAATTATTACTCCTCACATGTTTCTGGAGCAGCACTGGCCCTGGGGATGTCAGCCAAACTGGTAGAGTGGTCCCAGTGACAGACTTCCTGGGAAAAGAGAATAGGCGTTCATGAGGGGTGGCATTGGTGGACGTACATAACAGGGAGCGGATAGAGTGGAGTGCCTCAGGGAGGACCTCCTGCCATCGAGAGACTGGCAACCCTTTTGACTTCAGGGCTAAAAGTGTGGCCTTCCACACTGTGGCATTCTCCAGGCATTCCACCTGTCCATTTCCCCGGGGATTATAACTCGTGGTCCGACTAGTAGCATTGCCCCCAGCCAGCAGGTACTGGTGCAGCTCGTCACTCATAAAGGAGGACCCTCTATCACTGTGGATATAGCAGGGATATCCGAACAGAGTGAAGAGCTGGCACAGGGTTTTTATGACGGACGTAGTAGTGGTGTCAGGGCAGGGGATGGCAAAGGGGAACCGTGAGTACGCGTCGATAATGTTGAGAAAGTAGACATTGCGGTCGGTGGAGGGAAGGGGGCCCTTAAAGTCGACACTCAGTCGCTCAAAAGGGCGGGTGGCCTTGATAAGTTGCGCCTTTTCAGGACGGTAGAAGTGCGGTTTGCACTCAGCGCAGATTTGGCAGTCGCTGGTCATCGTCCTGATATCCTCAAGGGAGTAAGGCAGGTTCTGGGCTTTCACAAAATGGTAAAATCGGGTGACCCCTGGATGGCAAAGATGTGCATGAAGGGCGTATAGCTGGTCGAGCTGTGCGCTAGCACACGCTCCCCGGGTTAGGGCATCAGGGGGCTCATTGAGTCTGCCAGGCCGGTACAGGATGTCAAAGTTGTAGGTGGAGAGTTCTATTCTCCACCGCAAAATTTTATCATTTTTTATTTTGCCCCGCTGTTGGTTGCTGAACATGAACGCAACCGAGCGCTGGTCGGTCAGCAAGGTGAACCTTTTGCCGGCGAGATAGTGCCTCCAGTGCCTAATAGCTTCCACTATGGCCTGGGCTTCTTTCTCCATCGCGGAGTGCCGAATTTCAGAGCCTTGAAGGGTACGAGAAAAGAATGCTACCGGCCTGCCTGCCTGATTGAGGGTAGCAGCCAGAGTGAAATCGGAGGCGTCACACTCCACTTGGAAGGGAATGGTCTCGTCCACCGCATGCATCGTTGCTTTGGCAATGTCCCCTTTAATGCAGCTGAAGGCCACGCAGGCCTCGGCAGAGAGGGGAAAAGTGGTAGACTTGACCAGGGGCGGGCCTTGTCTGTGTAATGGAGGACCCATTGGGTGTAATAGGAAAAAAAACCCAGGCACCGTCTGAGGGCTTTGAGAGTGGTGGGAAGAGGGAGTTCTAACAGGGGATGCATACAGTTGGGATCAGGGCCAATGACCCCATTTTGCATGACACACCCAAGGATAGCGAGTCCGGTGGTTCTGAACACAAACTTGACCCTGTTATAAGCAAGGTTCAGAGCTTCGGCCACTTGGAAAAATCATTGGAGGTTTGTGTTGTGATCCGGCCAGTCGCGACCACAGATGGTGATGTTATCCAGATAGGGAAATGTGGCCTTCAGTTGGCACTGGTCCACCATCCGGTCCATTTCCCTCTGGAAGACTGAGACACCATTTGTGACACCAAATGGGACGCGCAGGAAGTGATAGAGCCTGTCGCTCGCCTCGAAGGCGGTGTAGGGGCGGTCCTCTGGGCAGATGGGGAGCTGGTGATAAGCCGATTTCAGATCTATTGTCGAGTACACCTTGTACTACCTGTTGCCCATATCCGCGATGCAGGGTAGAGGGTACGCATCAAGCTGCATGAACCTATTGATGGTTTGACTATAGTCCACGATCATCCTATTTTTCTGCCCAGTCCAAACAACAACCACCTGGGCCCTCCAAGGGCTTGTGCTTGGCTCAGTGATCCCCTCCCTGAGCAGCCGCTGCACCTCTGACTGAATGAAGGCCCTGTCCCCTGCGCTGTACCTCCTGCTTTTAGTTGCCACAGGTTTACAGTCGGGGGTCAGGTTGGCGAACAGCGATGGGGGAGGGATCTTGAGGGTGGAGAGGCTGCAAGTGGTGTCGATAGCACAGCTGTCGGCATGGTGCTGGGTGGGATGTGTGGGTCGGTGTGTGTGTGTGGTCAGTAGCAGGGTATATGACGAAGTCTCACCAAACTGAGGATTCCGGACAGTGAGTGGTGGGAGGGGCCCGTCATATGCCATAGTCACACTTTCGAGATGGCTCTGGAAGTCCAGCCCCAATAGTACAGGTGCGCACAGTTGAGGCATGACCAGTAGTGCAAAGTTCTGATATTCTGTGCCTTGCACCACCAATGTCGCTACACAACCCACCCAGATGTCTGTGGAATGCGACCCAGAAGCTAAAGTGATCCTCTGACTTACCGGCTGTGTCACGAGTCCTCAGCGTTGCACTGTGTCCGGGTCAATAAAACTCTCAGTGCTGCCTGTGTCAAACAGGCAGCTAGTCCTGTGCCACTCCACCAGGATGTCCATCATTGACCTTGCAAGCTGGTGTGGGGCGCTTTGGTGGAGGGTTATGGTGGCCAGAGTTGAGCCGTCTTGGTGCCCGGTAAACACCGGCGGGTCGGGGGCAGGGCATGCTGACGCCGACAAAGATGGCCGCCCACATCTGGACATGCAAGATGACGGCCCCCATGTCTCACACGCAGCGCTGCCCGACCACGCTTGTAGTTTAGACTTACAGACCTTGGCAAAATGGCCCTTCTTCCCACAGCTGGAGCAGGTTGCTTCTCAGGCCGGGCAGCGTTTTCGGGGGTGCTTTTCAAGTCCACAGAAATAACACTGCTCAGGCTTTCGCCTGGCCGCAGCCGTGGTCGGGTTTGGGGAGTTCGTGGAATCGCGTCTGGCAGCGGCGTTGGCGAATTCGCTCATGGGAACTGGCGGTGGTGGGGTCTGAGGCATCCACGGAACCGGCGGTGGATCGCGCGACTGGACAGTGTCAGTGTTGTGCAGAGCAGCCTCCAACATGTCGGCCGTCTTGATCGCTGAGCGTAAGGTAAGATCGGCATTTTCCAGCAACCGCTGACGCACATACACTGACCTAACTCCTGTAACAAAGGCGTCTCGTACTAGCAGCTCCGCATGCAGTTCTGCCGTGAGTGTTTTGCAGTCACAAGTTCAGACGAGTGTCTGTCGGGCTCGGAGAAACTTGGCGCTTGACTCTCCAGGCCCCTGTCATTGCGTAGCTAAGCGATGTCTTGCATAGACGGTGTTCACTGGCCACAGGTGCTGTCTTTTGAGGGCGTCCAGTGCCCCTTCGTAGGTCAACAGGTCCCTGATAAATGAATAAATTTTTGGGGTGACCCTCAAGAGGAGAATTCTGTGCATAACAGTGGGTTCAGTTGCACGAACCTCCGCCAAGTATGATTGGAAGCATGCAAGCCAGAGTTCAAAGGCAAGAACTGCTTCAGTGTCTTGGGGGTCCAAATCCAATCTTTCAGGACGTAAAATGGTTTCCATGTTTTAAAACTTCCAGTCAATAAAATTGATGCACCATCAATAACTCACTCTGAGACGTAAAGGCGAGATATCAGTTTTTATTGACTGGAAGAAGGAACAAGCAGTGAGTGACCACCATACTACATCCTGGAGACTGAGAGACTGGGCTCAGACCTCAATCGCCTTTATACAGGGGTCTGTGGGAGGAGCCACGGGAGAAGTCAGCAGCGGGCGTGTCCAGACAGGTATATGTAGTTCACCACACTCAAACCAAGGCATTCTATTTACTTTCAGCTGTATTATGCCAGAAAAGAATTTTTAAAAGTTTGTGTAGTGCTAATGAGTTATTTGATAGTTGTTAGGATATCATCACAAGGCATTTGATGGGAACTTGCTGTATGACAGGTAGCTGCTGTTTTCATTCAACAGAGATACAAGTCGCTTTAAAAAATGTTCAGAAGGTTCAAAGGTTCATTTTATTATCAAAGTTTGTACGCAAAACACAACTTTGAGATTTGCCTTCTCCCTGTAGCTATGAAATACAGAAAAATCATGGTAGTCGTTCATCAACTTCCCCTCCCCCCACACAAAAAAGAACAAGAAACAAAAAGTCGCAAACATCAAGCCCCCAACCCCCTCCCTGGCAGAAAACGAACATATCGCCCACAAGAAAAAGAACAGCGACAATAACATCAAACTCCCAACCCCTCTCGGGCACACAAAAAATTAACAGATCCCCCACATCGATAAACACCAACAGGAACGTCAGATCCCAAATCCCCAAAATGGGAAATAGTGAGGGGGGGAGGGGGGACAGTTCCAGGAAGTTCGGGAAATTGATGTTCAGATTTCTCAAACTTCTGGTTCTTGATGACGCGAACCTCAATTTCTTGAACTTTCAGTAATGGCCCCCCCCTCTCCTTCACTGTTCCCCATTCCCAATTCCCTCTCTCATCTTACCTCTTTACCCACCCATCACCTCCCTCTGGTGCTCCTCCCCCTTCCCTTTATTCCATGGCTTTCTATCAGATTCCCCCTTCTCTAGCCCTTTATGTCTTTCAACAATTGACTTCCCAGCTCTTCACTTCACCCCTGCCCCTCTCCCAGTTTCACCTATCACCTACTACCTTGTATTTCATCCTCTCCTCCCCCTCCTCCCCCTCCTTCTTACTTTGACTCCTTTTCATTCCTTTCTAGTCCTGACGAAAGATCTCGACCTGAAATATCGACTGTACCCTTTTTCTGCCTGGCCTGCTGTGTTCCTCCAGCATTTTGTCTGTATTGCTTGGATTTCAAGCACATGCAGGTTTCTCTTGTTAGTGAAATGCAGTGTTTTGTGTCAAGGATTAACACTGTCCGGGGATGTGCAGTGGGCTGCCCGCAAATGTTATCTCACTTCTGTCACCAACGTAGCATACCCACAGCTCCCTAACCCTGACCGCACATCCTTGGAGTGTGGGAGGAAACTGGAGCACCCAAAGAAAACCCACATAGTCACACAGAGAATGTAGAAACTCTTTACAGACAGCGGCAGGAATCAACCCCCTACTGGTGCTGTAAAATGAGCGGGCTAACCGCTACGCTACCTTGCCACCCACATGCTATGGTGCCGCCCACAGATGAGTAATCAAGGGAGTAAGAGAGCAAGGCAGCGAACAACTTGATGGTTGAGGAACCCAGAGGTGGGTTCTCAGAATTGAACTTGGGCGATAGGTGTGCCAGATTATGGGTTGATGTACAGGTATAAGAGACAATGTTGAAGTGATACAGAAATGGCATGAGTGAGGTAAGGACAGCCTCATACAGAATAAACGTAAGCTTAAAAGGAGGCGAGCAACTGGCCTCCTACCACCATTCAGAACATGTATCATGTTGTTGAAGTGACCATGAAATTAACACCGTTCCCATTATGCTCTTTAAAAAAGCCTTGGAAGAACGATGCTACTGTTGGCATCATGATCAGGTGTTGAAGGCAGTGGCAGAACGTACTTCCTTGGCCACTAACAACAGAAGGCAGCTCTGCCAATCCAGAAAGCCCATGCCTTTGTCAAAGCTGGAAGCCAACCACAGCTTCGCCCCAGATCAGCAGCAGGCTTGCCTGCCACAGTGTCTGACTTGCAACTGAAAATCGATCTTGAATTGAATTGACTTTATTGCCTACATCCTTTATATACATGAGGAGTAAAAATCTTTGTTACTTCTCCTTCTAAATGTGCAATGTGCAATTTATAGTCATTTATAATGTTACGTATCCCGTAACTGGATAACTTACCAGCAAAGATAGAGACGTCTGTTGAAGTCTGTTGTCACTATTTTCAAACATTTTTATTTATAAAGGGACACAAAAGTAGGGTTAATACATACATTCAGATAGTGCACATTGTAAACATTCAATCTAAAACGCGGGTATAGTAATAATCATCATTAAGAAGTGAGCTCTGCTGGTGTCTAGGGGTTAATAGATTGTCCATTGGAAATATAAAAGTCACTCTGAAAGTCTGCAGGCCTCAGCCCTTTGAAAATCGCTGGGCTTTGCAAGGGGCGACCGAGAGAGAGAGATTGGGGGAGAAGAGAAAGAACTTGCCGAGTCTCGACGAATCTTCCGTGAAATCGGGGGAGCGTTGGTTTCCTCTCCCCGATGTTAGTTAAAAGCGGTTTTCTGTGATTCCAGCCACAGATTCCAATCCTGGAATCTAACGCACGTGGCTTCCTTCAGAATGGCTTCCCGCCGCTGCGGGATCACTCTCTCATGTCTTCTGGGTGCGTCTGAGGGGGCTGTCCCCCTGAGACTCTTCTTTATACTTCCTCACGGGGTCGCAGGTGTCAATCAGGTTGGGATGATGCAATCTCTCTCTCAACCAGCCCACCTTGCCCAAGGGCTTTTCACGTGGTCTCCATGAGACAATAGTCACTGTTGTCTTTATTCTGTATGCCTGGCTTAGGACCTGCAATTTGGCACGTTTCTCTCTCTCTCTCTCTCCTACTGGGTCTACTGACCCCCCCCCCCTTTCGACGGGTGCTCTTGCGATTCTCACAAAGGAGGGGGCTGGGATCATAACAATAATAAATAGCATGTTCAACAGGACAGTTAATATAACATAGAAATACAGTTGTATCTGCATGAATTAATCAGTTTGATGGCCTGGTGGAAGAAGCTGTCCTGAGTTCCCATTCCCATTTGGATATGTCCATACATGACCTCCTCTACTGCCATGAAGGGGCCAAACTCAGGTTGGAGTCTCCAGCACCTTGGTGTGAACGTTGAATTCTCCAATTTCCGGTAATCCCCTCCCTCTCCCTTCCCCCATCCCACTTTCTCTCTGCCTCCCCTTCCAGCTGCCTATCACCTCTCTCATGATTCTGCCTTCTTCTACTACCCATGGTGCTTTCCCCTTACATTCCTTCTTCACCTCTCCTGCCTATCCCCTCCCTGCTTCATATCCCCAACCCATTGATATTTCCTCTGATTGGTTTTTCACCTGGCACCTTCCACCCTCCCCCCACCTTCTTTATAGGGCCCCTGCCCCTTTCTTCTTCAGTCCTGATGAAGGGTCTCGGCCCGAAACATTGACTGCTTATTTCAACAGATGCTACCCGACCTGCTGAGTTCCTCCAGCTTGTTTGTACATGTTGTCCTGAATCCTGTTGGTCCTGGCTTTTATGCTACAGTACCATTTCCTGAACAGTAGCAGCTGGAACAATTTGTGGTTGGGGTGATCAGTGATCCTTTGGGGTCTTTTTACACACCTGTCTTTGTAAATATCCTGAATAGTGGGAAGTTCACATTTACAGGTGTGCTGGGCTGTCTGCACCACTCTGCAGACTCCTGCAATTGAGGGAAGTACAGTTCCTATACCAGGCAGTGATGCAGCCAGTCAGGATGCTCTCAATTGTGCCCCTGTAGAAAGTTTTTTAGATCTGGAACCCCATATCAAACTTCTTCAACCATCTGAAGTGTAAGAGGCGCTGTTGTGCCTTTTTCACCACACAGCCAGTACGTGCAGGCCACAAGATCCTCAGTGATGTATATGCCTGTGGTGAACTACATATACCTGTCTGGACACACCCCTTGCTGACTGCTCCCGTGGCTCCTCCCACAGACCCCAGTATAAAGGCGATTGAGGCCTGAGCCCGGCCTCTCAGTCTCCAGGATGTAGTATGGTGGTCAACCACTGCTTGTTCCTTCTTCCAGTCAATAAAAGCCGATATCTCGCCTTTACGTCTCAGAGAGAGTTATTGATGGTACATCAATGCCAAGGAGCTTAAAGCTGTTCACCCTCTCAACCCCAGATCCACTGATGTCAATAGGGGTTATCCTGCCTCCATTCCTCCTGTAGTCCACAACTAGCTCCTTTGTTTTTGCGACATTGAGGGAAAGTTTGTTTTCTTGACACCACTGTGTCAGGGTGATGACTTCTTTGCTGTAGGCTGCCTCGTTATTATTTGAGATTAGGCCCATCAATGTAGTATCGTCAACAAATTTAATTAGCAGATTGGAGCTGTGGGTGGCGATACAGTCATGGGTATACAGGGAGTAAAGGAGGGGGCTTAGTTTGACGACCGACTAAAGTTCCGTAACTTCATTGAATCATCATCATGAGCATAGACATGGTCGTTCTGTCAGAAACCTCAAAGTAGGTAGCCTTAGGAAGACTGGATTGAGGAGGTGTTTGAGCATAAGAAAGCCAAATACAATAAAAGTCTTAGATTTATCCAAAATGTTTGAATTTTAAAACAAGACCAAGTAGAATGTAAAAAAGTACCAATTTCTTCATTACATCGAAAACATTGGTCAGACATATTTAAATTTAATCTATTTATTTTCTGTGGTGTTATATATAATTGATGTAAAAAAATATATTGTATTAATCTAAGTCGAACATTTACTGTATTTCTCATACTATCAGAACATAATCTTGACCAATTTTTTCCATCAATTTTAACATTCAAATCAGATTCCCATTTTTGTCTTGATTTATGAATTCCTAATTTAATTGTCTGCTTTTGAATCAAATTATACATACAAGATATAATTTTTTTAATTTTTCCTTTCTGAATTAATATTTCTATTTCACTAGGTTTTGGCATCAACATTGTTTGACCCAGCTTTTCTCGTAAATAAGCTTTTAATTGAAAATAACAAAAAAGAGTATTATTTGCTATTTTATATTTATTTTTTAATTGATCAAATGACATCAATATACCTCCTTCAAAACAATCACCTATATATTTAATCCTCTTTTGGAACCAGTTATGTAAAAGTTTATTATCCATTGTAAAAGGAATAAGCCTATTTTGAATTAAAGCTCCTTTTGCTAGTAAATGTTTTTGATGTAATCAAGAAATTGGTACTTTTTTACATTCTACTTGGTCTTGTTTTAAAATTCAACCTTTTTGGACAAATCTAAGACTTTTATTGGAACAAATTACTGGAGTACAACTCCCACGTAGTCCAGTATTATTTTTATTAGGAGACCTTGAAGGGATAATACCGAAACTTAAACAGAATAAGTATCAGAAAAAATTTATAAAAATTGCATTGGCAGCAGCCAAAATAGTTATTGCAGTTACTTGGAAATCTGATTTATATTTAACTATGGATCATTGGAATAATGAAATACATAGTTGTATTCCACTTGAAAAAATTACATACAATCTAAGAAATGAATATGATATATTTTTGAAAATTTGGTTCCCATACAAAAGATAGGATTAAATACATAGGTCCTTTGAAGATAAAATTATAAAGTAATTGGGGAAAGAAAAAAATAAATATTAAAATTATTTTGAACTCCATGGAGTATGTGGGGATCGTCCGATATCCAGGCAATCTTTCTCTTCTTTCTTTCTTTTTTTTTCCCTTTAGATAAGGGTTAAGGGGAGGGGGGAGGGTTAATATTATTTTTCTTACTATTTTATCATCACATTTATTCTTGTAATTTTCTAAAATTAAACAAATAAATAATAAAAAAATAGAAAGCCAAATACCAGGAAATGGTAGAACAGTGCCAAAGACAGGGGTGGAGGGCACAATGCGACCTGTAGGGTTGGTTTTACTGGCTGCCTGTTTTGCAGAATCTACTCTTTCCTTCGCATTATGGGACCTGCAAACAAAAAGAGCCATCAGGACTGTCACAGAGGCTGCTGAACGGGCCTCCAAATGGCTATGGATCAAGAGGTGTGACCTGTAAACCTATGAAGGGTCTGATTCAATGCTGTTTTTCTTCATGATTCAAGAGCATTCATCTCCTCCTACAGTAACACAGGCCTACATTAAATGGTTCTTCTAGTTCTTCAAATTGGCGCACCTCAGGGATGTGTGCTTAGCCCATTGCTCTACTCCCTGTACACCCATGACTGTGTGGCTAGGCACAGCTCAAGTACCACCTATAAATTTGCTGATGATACAACCATTGTTGGCAGAATCTCAGATGGTGATGAGAGGGCGTACAGGAGCACGATATACCAGCTGGTTGAGTGCTGTCACGGTAACAACCTTGCTCTTACCGTCAGTAAGATCAAAGAGCTGATTGTGGACTCCAGTAAGGGTAAGACGAGGGAACACGCACCAATCCTCCTAGAGGGAGCAGAGGTAGGGAGAGTGAGCATTAGTAAACTTCCTGGATGTTAATATCTCTGGGGACCAAAACTGGTCCCAACATACTGATGCAGCTTTAAAAAAGGCGAGACAGTGGCTATATTTCATTAGGAAATACAGAAACATAGAAAACCTACAGCACAATACAGGCCCTTCAGCCAACAAAGCTGTGCCGAACATATCCCTACCTTAGAACTACCTAGGCTTTACCCATAACCCTCTATTTTTCTAAGCTCCAAGTAGCCATTCAGGAGTCTCTTAAAAGACCCTTTCATTTTTGCCTCCACCACCGCCATCGGCAGCCCATTCCACGCACTCACCACTCTCTGCATAAAAGCACATCTCCTCTGTACCTACTTCCAAGCACCTTAAAACTATGCTCTCTCATGCTGGCTATTTCAGCCCTGGGGAAAAGCCTCTGACTATCCACGCGACCAATGCCTCTCAATATCTTGTACACCTCTATCAGGAGTTTGAGGAGATTTGGAATGTCACTTAAAACACTTAAAATTTTCTACAGATGTACTGCAGACAGCATTCTGACTGGCAGGATCACTGCTTGGTATAGGGAGTGGGCTACTACACAGCATGAAAGTAAGCTCCAGAGATTTGTAAAATTAGTCAGCTCCATCACAGGTACTAGCCTCTTTAGCTTCCAAGACATTTTCAAGACGCAGTGCCTCAGAAAGGCCGTGTCCCTCATTAAAGGTCCCCACCACCGAGGACATGCCCTCGTTACATTGTTACCATCACGAAGGAGGTACAGAAACCTGAAGCACACATTCAGTGACTCAGGAACAGCTTCTTTCCCTCTGCCATCTAATTTCTAATTGGACATTGAAACCACGAACACTACCTCACTGCTTTTTATTTCTGTTTTTGCACTATTTATTTATTACATAAGAATGAATTGGGGGAAATTGTTATGGGAAACAGGGAAATGGCAACAGAATTTAATACGTACTTTAGATCTGTCTTCACCGGGGAGGACACAAGCAATCTCCCAGATGTATGGATGGGCCAGGGTCATAAGATATCAGAGGAATTGAGACAGATTGACATTAGGAAAGAAACTGTGATGAGTAGACTGGTAGGACTGAAGGCTAATAAATCCCCGGGTCTAGATGGTCTGCATCCGAGGGTTCTAAAAGAGGTGGCTCAGGAAATTGCGGATGCATTGGTAATCATTTTCCAATGTTCCTTAGATTCAGGATCAGTTCCTGAAGATTGGAGAGTGGCTAATGTTATCCCACTTTTCAAGAAGGGAGGGAAGGAGAAAACGGAGAACTATCGCCCTGTTAGCCTAACGTCAGTCGTGGGGAAGATGCTTGAGTCCATTATTAAGGACGAAATAGTGGCACATCTTGATGGCAGAAATAGGATTAGGCTGAGCCAGCATGGATTTACCAAGGGCAAATCATGCTTGACTAATCTGTTGGAGTTTTTTGAGGATGTAACAAGGATGTTAGACGAGGGTAAGCCAGTGGATGTAGTGTACCTAGATTTTCAGAAGGCATTCGATAAGGTGCCACATAGGAGATTGGTGAGTAAAATCAGAGCTCATGGCATTGGGGGCAGGGTTTCAACATAGATAGAAAACTGGTTGGCAGATAGAAAGCAAAGGGTAGCAGTGAATGGGTGTTTCTCGGACTGGCTGGAGGTGACTAGTGGGGTACCACAGGGCTGTGTATTGGGACCACAGCTCTTTACGATTTATATCAACGATTTAGATGAGGGCATTGAAAACTATATCAGCAAGTTTGCTGACGATACTAAACTGGTTGGCAGTGTGACATGCGAAGAGGACGTTAGGAGAATACAGGGAGACTTTGATAGGCTGAGTGAGTGGGCAGATACTTGGCAGATGTCATTCAATGTGAATAAATTTGAAGTTATCCACTTTGGAAGCAGGAACAAGAGGGCAGAGTATTGTCTGAACGGTGTAGAATTAGGTAAGGGAGAAATGCAAAGAGACCTAGAAGTCCTAGTTCATCAGTCAATGAAGGTGAATGAGCAAGTGCAACAGGCAGTGAAGAGGGCAAATGGAATGTTGGCCTTTATTACAAGGGGGATTGTGTACAAGAGCGAGGATGTCCTTTTGCATTTGTACAGGGCCCTGGTGAGACCACACCTGCAATATTGTGTACAGTTTTGGTCTCCAGGTTTAAAGAAGGACATTCTGGCAATTGAGGAAGTGCAGTGTAGATTCACTAGGTTGATTCCTGGGATGGCAGGGCTGTCTTACGCAGAGAGATTGTAGAGATTGTACACACTGGAATTGAGGAGATTAAGAGGGGATCTGATTGAAACGTTTAAGATAATTAAAGGATTTGATAGGATTGAGGCAGGAAATATGTTCCAGATGTTGGGAGAGTCCAGTACCAGAGGGCATGGATTGAGAATAAGAGGTCAGTTATTTAAAACAGAGTTGAGGAAAAGCTTCTTCTCCCAGAGAGTTGTGGAGGTGTGGAATGCACTGCCTCGGAAGACGGTGGAGGCCAATTCTCTGGAGGCCAATTTTCAAGAAGGAGCTGGATAGATATCTGATGGATAGGGGAATCATGGGATATGGGGACAAGGCAGGGACTGGGTATTGATAGTGAATGATCAGCCATGATCTCAGAATGGCAGTGCAGACTCGAGGGGCCGAATGGTCTACTTCTGCACCTATTGTCTATTGTCTATTATTTAACTATTTGTTGTATACACATAACATGTGATTCACAGTTCACTGTTTTTCTCCTACATTGTCATGTATTGCATTGTAAAGCTGTTGCAAAGTTAACAAATGTCATGACATAGGCAAGTGATATCAAGCCTGATTCTGAGTCTGAGATGGTTAGAACAACCTTCCAGCCCTTCTTCTTATAAAACTTCCAGACAGCGCCCCTAAGAGAACTGATGCAGTTTTAAGGTGAAGTGTTGTCACACCAAGTATTGATTTTATTTAGTTTTTACTGTTTTTTAGTACTCTTTTTAATATTTAGGAACTTTTCATTTCATTACTTTTGAAAGCATCTTTGCTTTACAGGAGTTTTTATGTGTGCCCAAGGCTTTTGCACAATACTGTAACTTAAGGACACCAGGAACACAGATCCAGGAAATAATATTGCCTCTGGTGTAGCCCAATTTACTTGACTGCCAGAAAGTCAAGGGCAGTAGGTTTTACATAGAGAAAAGGAGCTAACTTTTCAAATCAAATATCGTTCGTCAGAAACTGGACGGTAACTCTGACCTTTTCTTTCGCGATCCACTGTTTTTCCGTGATTTTCACTTAAAACAAATTAAATCCACTGGACAAGGGCTCACCTACCCTCTGCTACTTCAATTAAAGTAGAACTCTGTTGATTCCAGAAATTTAAGTCAAAAGCAGAAAATACTTGAAATATTTAATGGGCCAGCTGAAAGACCAGAGCTCTGAAACATTAACTCAACCTGGTCTGCAGAGAGTTTCTGCCATTTTCTGTGTTTATTTCTGTTTGACACAAGCTTTTCACAGACTTCTTCATCTATCCCAATCATAATAATTGTTTTTTTTTTCTTCTCCCTGTGTGGTTACCTTATAGTCCCTTAAATTCATGAGTTGGCTTTTAACAGCACTGTGATGGCAATAGCCTGGCACTCAGTTCACTGGAGCCTTTTTACAATAAGGCTCAAAGTCAACTTGACCCCTAACCAAAATTATTAATCTCTCATATGACTCTCAGTTAATTTTAGTGGCTTTGTGAGCAAAAGGAGCATGTAACAGCCAGTTTAGCACCTAGCACATTGAGAATGTGACTGAAAGTTGCTGCCGGCAACACTAAAATTAACACCAGGAGGAGCAGAGAGGAGACACAACACTGAGTAATGTTCCTACTGAGCAAATGTCCTCTGACATGTTTCACTAAATTGAAACAATGACTTTGGATTTCTGTACAGCAATTCAATTGCAGGTTATTTTCAAAACCAAGTCATCAGCATGACTCTCAATTACTGCCAAAGGATTCCTCTCTATCAAGTAATGAATAATCCCCTGCAGGTGATCAATGAGAACAGAGATCTTTATGTGTGGACCTTGTCTTAAAAATATTGCAACGCTTGCTTAAAAAGCAAAAAAAAACGACATGTTTTGAGAGATTGTAAACTGGAGAGAGTCTGCTTTCATATCTGACATAGAGACAGGAATTATCTAACTGTGACTTTTGACAGAACTGAGTTGTAGGTAGAATAACTCAAACCAAATAGTTAAACAATCTAAGATTGTTTAAAGAGTGGGGCAAACAGAATCCACCAACAAATCCAACATAAAAGTAAAGCATTTTTTCAGGCAATAAAATGCAACTGGACAGATGTATAAATGTTGTGCCCTGTAATCACAGGAAAATTGTTTTAGAGTTGTACACAGGATCTCCAGGTAGCAGCCAAGACAATCCACCTGACTCTGGAAAACCAAACTTCCAAGCTAACAGTCCCAATGAAGGACTGTTCAGCTTTCTCCACAACCTGACATGCTGCATTCTCCCAGAATTTGTGCGTGTAGGTACAGGAGCCTCAGGGATCACACCACCAGGTTAAGGAACAGTTACTACCCCTCAGCCATCAGATCCTTGAACCCAAGGGGATAATTTCACTCAATTTCACTTGCCCCATCACTGAAATGTTCCCACAACCAATTACTCACATTCAAGGACTGTCATCTTATGCTCTTAATATTTTTTGTTTATTTATTATTTATTATTATTATTATTATTTCTTCTTTTGCATTTGTACAGTTTGTTGTCTTCTGCACTCTGGTTGAATGCCTTAGTTATGTGGTCTTTCATTGATTCTGTTATGCTTATTATTCAAAGGATTTAATGAACGTGCCTACAAGGAAATGAATTTCGGGGTTGTATATGGTGATATTCATGTACTTTCTATAATAAATTTCCTTTGAACTTTGAAAATTCCCTGCATCTGTGGAACCTCTTGTTTTTAAAACTTACTTTGTTGATGGAGTGCATTAGATTAATCTGGTCACATAAAGTTTTTGGGTTCAAAAGACGGGGAAAATAGTTAGTATATCCATCAGCATCTGTGGAAACAGATTACTGACCCTACACAATACAGAATTGCTAAGTATTTTAAGCAATTTTATTTAATAATTTTTGCAATCTTGCTATTTTACTTTGATTACAAGGAACTACTTATTCATCTCCATTTGGCTAAAAGCGTAATATGCTTCTAATTGCTCCTGTAACTGCTATGTTAACTCATCTGTTTTCAACATATCACACTTTATCCTACAAGGTCATCCCCCATTTCCTCTGCTATTGAAAACTAACTTGCACTCTCTCCTAGTTCTGATGAGCATAGAAAATAGTAGACAACAGAACAGAACAGGCTTTTCAGTCCATGATATTGTGCTGAATTAATAAAGCCATTAATTAAATGTCAAACTGTATTAATCCTTTTAATCTATACAATGTCAATATCACTTCATTCTCTACACATCCATGTGTCTATCTGGGATATTCAAAAACTCCTCTCCTGTATTTACCTCTACGACCCTCTGCATCCACAAGGAATCTAAGCTTGAAGCCCTTCTATACCTTTTTCTCTCTCTCTCTCTCTCAGCTGAATGGAGGATTAAGAGTCAAAATTTAGAATTTTCAGCAATATTGTTGTCTCACTGGAGATAGAACCTCATCATCCAGCAGATAGTTCATTCATTTGATAGACCTGCTCTACTCAATTTGAGAATGTTTATCAAAAGCTGATGAAACCAGTGACGAAGAGATAATATACTTTGTGCGCCAGTAGCGATTCTGAATTACAGCAGTTCAGAAATCTAGGTACATATCACTCTATCATTTTCAATATTATGCTGAAGACTATAATGTATAAAATATAAGTTGCATATAGAAGAACTGAGCGTACCATATATATGATCTATTATTGTTTAGGACACTGTATTAGTTGGGAATTAATAGCCTTCAATAAAGAGCAACATATATAAAATGCTGGAGGAAATCAGCAAGTCAGACAGCACCTACAGAAATGAATAAACACTCGACATTTTGGGCTGAGACCCTTCTTCAGGGCTGCAAAAGAAGATGGAAGATGCCAGAATAAGACGGTTGGGGGGGGGGGGGAGGAGAAGGAGGACTAGCTGGAATGTCATGAGTGAAGACAGGTGAGTGGGAAAGGTGAAGAGCTAGAGAGGGAGGAATCTGACAGGAGAGATGAGTGACCATGGGAGAAATGGAAGAAGGTAACGAGACCATAAGACCATATGGCATAGGAGCAGAATTAGACCAATTGGCCCATTGAGTCATGGCTGATCCAATTTTCCTCTCAGCCCCAATCTCCTCCTTTCTTCCTGTATCTCTTCATGCCCCAACTAATCATGAATCTGTCATCCTCTGCCTTAAATATACATAAAGACTTGACCTCCACATCAGCCTGTGGCAAAGGATTCCACAGATTTACCAGTTTCTGGCAAGAGAAATTCCTCCTCATCTCTGTTTTAAATGGACACCCCTCTATTTTGAGGCTGTGTCCTTTAGTCTTCAACTCTCCCACCATCGGAAACATCCTCTCCACATCCATTCTATCAAGGATTTTCACCATTCAATAGTTTTCAATGAGTTCACCCCTCATTCTTCTGAATTCTAATGAATACAGGTCCAGAACCATCAAATGTTCTTTATATGCCAAGCCGTTTAATCCTGGGATCATTTTCGTGAATCTCCTTTGAAGCCTCTCCAGTTTTAAAACTTCCTTTCAAAGATAAAGGACCCAAACAGCAATTAAAAGTGCTTTATAAAATCTGAAAATTACATCCTTTTATATTCTAGTCCTCCTGAAATGAATGCTAACATTACATTGGTCTTTCTCACTACAAACTTAACCTGCAAATTAACGTTTAGGGAATCCTACATAAAGACTCCCAAGTCCCTTTGCAGTTTTTTTGTATTTTTTCTCCATTCAGAAAATAGTCAATCCTTTAATTTCTTCTACCAAAGTGCATGACAATAAACTTCGCAACACTGTATTCCATCTGCTATTTCTTTTCCCAGTTTTCAAATCTATCTAAGTCCTTCTATAGCAGTGGTTCCCTACGTGGGGCATACGCCCCACAAGGGGGTAATTTGATTTTTAAGGGGGGGGCATTCAAGAATGAATTATTAACAGTGAATTGTTTCTAGTAAGTCTGTGTGAGTATGAGTGTGTGTGCGAGTTAATACATACATGTACATACAGTATGCATACATAAAAATGTATGTATGTACATGTGTAATTGCGTATGTACTGTATCACCATCATTACAACCATAAAATGGCTTTCATAATTAAATTAATGAATTGACTGATGTAGGAAGGAACGAATGAACAAGTCCAAACGCGTAAGAAACTTGTACAAGGTCGCGCCAATGCTGCTTTTTGCAGTAGCTTTCGGTTCTTGGTGGTGTGAAGGTGTGTACATTGCGTCATCTCTTTTAAACGGTGTATCTGTCTTTGTATGCTGTAGAAATGAATCGGCACTGTTTTATTTATTTATTATTATTATTTTAATATCACTTAATGTTCTTTTTTTTACAATTTCTTAGTAATTTCTTCCTCAGAACTTTAACAGTCCTTTGGTTCTTTTATTTTTCTCTTTCATGAATGCCATGTTCTTTGGAAGCTTGCTTAAACCAAGTTAATGGTCTTTTAGGCTTCCTCCAGGTGAATAGGAGTTCACTTTTGAATAATAAGAATTATATATCACCACAGGGGGCATCAGGATTTTTGAGGTGATTAGGTGGCGCATGGCCAAAAAAAGGTTGGGAATCACTGTTCTATAGTCTCTCTACTTCTGCAAAGCTATCTCTCCCCCCGCCCCCCACCTATTGTCTGCAAGCTTTGCAACAAAGCAATCAAAAAGAATCAATCCAAATATAGACCCCTGTGGAACACCACTGGTCACTGGTAGCCAGTCAGAGAAGGGTCCCTTTATTCCCACTCTTTGCCTCTTGCCAATCAGCCACTGGTTTATCCATGCTAGAATCTTTCCTGTAATACCATGGGCTCATAGCTTGTTGTTGCAGCCTCAAGTGTGGCACCTTGTTAAAGGCCTTCTGAAAATCCAAGTACACAACATTGACTGATTCTCCTTTGTCTATCCTGCTTGTAATTTTTTCCAAAGAATTTGTCAGGCAAGATTTTCCCTCAAGGAAACTACGCTGACAATGGCCTATTTTATCATGTGCCCTCAAGCACCCTAGGACTTCATCCTTAATAATCAACTCCATCATCTTCCCAACCATTGAGCTCAGACTAACTGGCCTATAGTTTCCTTTCTTCTGCTCCTCTCCCTTCTTGAATAGTGAAGAGACATTTGCAATTTTTCAGTCTTCCGGAACCATTCCAGAATCTAGTGATTCTTGAAAGATCATTTCTCGTGCCTTCACAATCTCTTTCAGAACCCTGGGATGTGCATCATCTGGCCCAGGTGCCTTACCTACCTTCAGACCTTTCAGTTTCCAAAGAACCTTCTCTCTAGTTATGGTAACTTCACACGCTTCATGCGCTGAGACACCTGGAACTTATGCCACATCGCTCGTGTGTTCCACAGTGAAGACAGATGTAGAATACTTACTTAGTTCGTCCACCATTTCATTGTCCCCAATTACTACCTCTGCAGCATTGTTTTCCAGCAGTCCGATATCCACTCTCACCTCTCTTTTACACTTTATGCATCTGAAGAAATTTTTGGTATCCTCTTTAATATTATTGATAACTTACCTTTACCTTCTTTACCTTCTTAGTGACTTTTTTTAGTCACTTCTGTTGGTTTTTAAAAGCATCCCAAAATTTTTACTTCCCACTAATTTTTGCTCTACTATATGCCCTCTCTTTGGTTTTTATGTTGAGTTTGATTTCTCTTGTTAGCTACTGCTGTGATATCTTTCATTTAGAATACTTCTTCGTCATTGGGGTATAAATACCTGGTACCTTCCAATTTGCTTCCAGAAATCCCAGCTATTGATGTTCTGCTATCATCACTTCCAGTGTTGTTTTCCAATCAATTCTGCCCAACTCCTCTCTCATGATACTTTAATTCCTTTGTAATTCCCTTGTAACTCCACTGTAATATTGATACATCTAACTTCAGCTTCTCCTCAAATTTCAGGGTGAATTCGATCATATTATGATCATTTATTCTAATTATCCTGGGTATTTCTACCTTAATTAAGTTCTCTGATCAATTCTGGTTTATTGCTCAGCACCCAATCTAAAATAGCTCATTTCCTAGTGGGCTCAACTGTGAGCTGCTCTAAAAAGCCATCTCTAGGCACACCAGAAACTCCTCCTCTTAGTGTCCAGCACCAACCTGATCTTCCTGCATATTGAAATCTCTGGTGATGATTGTACACATTGCATTTTTGGCAAGCATTTTCTCCCTGTCACTGTAATTTGTAGGCCAGATCCTTACTACTGTTGGGGGTATGCATACAATTTCCATTGGTGTCTTGTTACCCTTGTAATTCCTTAGCTTTATCCACAATGATCCAACACATTCTGACCCCATGGCACTTCCTTCTAATGATTTGCTTTCATTTTTTACCAACAGAGCAATGCCGCACCCTCTGCCTTCCTGCCTGTCCTTCTAATACCGTGTGTATTCCTGGACATTAAACTCTCAGCTATAATTTTTCAGACATGATTCATTGACACCTACAACACCATACCTGTCAATCTGCAACTGTGCTGCAACTTCATTTACCTTATTCCATATACTGTACGCATTCAGATACTACATCTTCAGGCCTTTTTTGATTTTGTCGCACCATACTCAACCTTTCGATTCTTAACTTTGCCTAAGATCTTAGCAACGTCTGCCTCCACAATCTCTCCAGTAACTCTTTTGGCACTCTGGTTCACATTCCCCTGCAACTCTAGTTTAAAACCCACTGTGCAGCATTAACAAATCTTCCCACGAGGATATTAGATCCCCCTCTGTCCCTTCTGTGCAGGTGTCACCTTCCCTGGAAGAGAGTCCAATGATACAAAAATCTTATGGCCTCCTTCCTATGCCAACTCCTTAACCACAAATTAAACTGTATATTCTTCCTAGTTCTGGCCTCACTAGCACATGGCATGGGTAGCAGTTCTATGATCACAACTCTGGAGGCCCTGCTGTTTCACTTAGCACCTAACTTCCTGAAATCTCTCTGCAGAACCTTGTCGCTCATCCTACCCATGTCATGGGTACCTACGTAGACCATGACTTCTAGCTGTTCACTCTCCCACTTAAGAATGCTGAGGACTCAATCCAAGCTATCCCAGATCCTGGAATCCTATAGGCAAAATACATCCAGGAATCTCATTCTTGCCCTCAGAACTTCCTGTCCATTTCCATAACTAAGAAATCCTCTATCATCACGGCAAACCCCTAGTTCTAAGAGGAGAGGTAAGAGGTGGAATGGGGAATAGTGAGAATCAGGAGGAGAAAAAAATTACCAAAAGGAGAAGTCGATGTTCATGCCATCAGCTTGGAGGCTACCTTGATGGACTATGAGGTGTTGCTTCTCTCCCCTGAAAATGGCCTCATCATGGCAAAAGAGGAGGCCATGGACCAACACATAAAGCCTTCACTAAAGTATGTTTTGGTGATAATTCCATTTTGGTTACCTGCTTTTGGAAGTTGCAACTCAAAACACTATACAGTCACTTCAGGAGAGGAACAAGACTGTGACTTTTCTGAATCAAAACATGTTACGCTGGCAGTGCTACTGAGTTATGAATCACTGTCGACTCTGAGGTAATTTGCAGAACGGGAATTTCTCTAATGTCGTCCTTTTTAATTTTAGAATTGTACCAAGCAAGTGAGTGTGTGAGTCTGAAGCCTATATGACCCACTGCCCAATCTGTCCATCGCCACTCAATTTCCCAACTCCATCCACCACTCCGGTTTCCCTGATCGAATTCTCACAAACCACTAAGGCAGTTTCAGACCATCCACTGCTGGCGCCCAACTGGAATTCCAAATCCATTTTTGCTCTTACTTCAAACCCACCAGACCTTCCTCTGGTCCTTAAATTGTAATTAAGCCTATCACAGTTACTGGGGTATAGGCCCCAGTAGTAGCTTCCCAGAGTCCTCTGTCCTGAGCTAGCCTTTAAAGTTGTCCTGAGATGTGGGCCATCTTTCTGGTGTCAGCTTTAAGGCTGAGTCACCTGGTGTTCTTCGGCTGGAGAAGTGTTATCAGACCAGTGGCTTCCACGGCCTAGCGGGTTTCACCACATGACTTTATACGTCTTCTTGGCCATTGCCCTTCCTCTCTCAGGACTCAGGTTTTCAGGGTTTTGGTTGCTGCTTCTGTAGCTGCGGATTATTTTACAGGATGGGCTTGCTGGCCCCATGCCCAACCCTCCTGATTTCACAGCCGAGCTTGGGACCATTCATGGCACAGTTTATAGTTTGGTAAGCAGCATTTATATCTGCACATTCTGTACTAGCTCAAAGAAGCAAACAATAGTGAAGTAAAGGAAGAAGGCCTTGCCTGGTATAAGTGAGGATATGTTGGTTATAGGCCAGAATATTTTTGGATGAGTGGGCAAAAGGTATAAAATAGAAAAATTGAATGGTTCAAAGCATTATCATTAGCATCCTTCCCATGTTATTAGATATTTATGATATTGAAAGTGGTTTCCCATCTTGAATTGTTTGCACCTTGTCCAACAGCACAAAATTCCCAATAGCTGAACCAGCAATGGAAATAGAATCATGGAGACGTGAAGCACAGAAATGAGCCTTTCTGCCCAAATGATCCAGCCAGGCAGGGTGTTTCAAGCTAGTCTCAATTGCCAATGTTTGTCCTCATGTTTCTAAACCTTTCCCATCCATGTAGTTTTTGTACCTTCCTCTGGCAGTTCATTCAATATATGGACAGCACACAAGTTCCTAGAATATCTTCCCCTCTCTCCTTAAACTGAAGCCTTCTAGTTCTTGATTACCTAACTCTAGGAAAAAGATTAAGAATATTACCAATATTATACCTTTTGGGATTTCTTACACTTCTATACAATCACCCAGTCAGCCTCTACTCTCCAAAAAGTAGGAACAGGCACTTCTGGCCCAACAAGCCACACTGCTCAGCAATCCAACTATTAAACACTAGCCTAGTCACAGGTCAATTGACAATTACCAAATAAACTACCAACAGGTACGCCTTTGGACTGGGGGAGGAAACCCACGTGTCACAGGGAAAATGTACAAGCTCCTTACAGATTTCACTGGAATTGAACACCAAACCCAGGAACACCCCAAGCTGTAATAATGTCACACTAACTGCCGTGGTGCACCAGAAAGCTGGGTCTGATTTACAGGTCCCAATAACTAACCTCTGAGTTCTGGCAGCATCCTTATAAATCTCTCCTACACTCTTCCCAGTTTAATAACATCTTTCCTATAGCAGGGTGAACACCACTGAATTTAATACTCCAAGTGCAGCCTCACCAACATCCTGTTATAACTTCAACATCCCCTCCAGACTTTTATACTAAGTGGCCTGATTGATGAAGGTCAGCATGCCAAAAGTCTTCTTCACTACCTTGTCTCCTATGACCCCAATTTCAGAGAACAATGTACTTATACTCCAAGGTCCCCCTGTTCTATAACACTCCCTAGGGCAGTTGCAGTGAAAGTTCTAACCTGATCTGACTTTCCAAACTGCAAAAACTCACACTTTTCTGAGTTAAACACCATTTGCCATTCCTCGGCCCACTTACCCAACTGATCATATTATTCTACTTTTGAATACAGCAGTTTTTGTATTCCCATTTTCAAGCTGCTCTTTTTATCACTTGAGTGACTCCCCAATGGTTAATTTCAGCAGCCTTCAAGTATATTTGTCGGAGTCTTGGCTTCAAGGATAGCCTTTGCTATCTCATCAACATTAGTAGGCTTTTGTCAGGTGATACAAATGACACCAATTATTTTTCAGTGGCAATAATGAGATTTAGATCATAAATGGTCAGGAACTGATACATGAAGCATTTTCATTTTCATACATATGCATGATTTCTTTAATCACATAAAGCCTAATTTATATTACTATTGTCGCACCAGTCTTCCTCTTCTCTCTTTAGTGATAACTACTTGCTCTTTTCCACAACCGTATCTAAAAAAAATGAAATAAATTAAATTACATTGAAATTCAATCAGAATAAAATATCCGTATGGTATAAGTACGCAATCAGCCAGTCAATTAGGCATACTTCACGAGTTTACAAGTGTTACAAGTTGAATGAAAAACCAATTGTTGCATCACCCAACCTTTATGTTATTTGCACAATGTGCTGAGGTGTGATCATGCAGTTTTCTTTTACCAAGAGGCCTGAGACCTAATGGCTTAATTAGAACCACAGAACCATAGAACATTACAGCACAGAAACAGGCCTTTTGGCCCTTCTTGGCTGTGCCAAACCATTTTTCTGCTTAGTGCCACTGACCTGCACCTAGACTATATCTCACCGTACCCCTCATCCATGTACCTGTCCAAGTTTTTTTTAAATGCTAAAAGTGAGCCTGCATTCACCACTTCAACTGGCAGTTCATTCCACACTCTCATTACTCTCTGTGTGAAGAAACTCGCCCTAATGTTCCCTTTAACTTTTCCCTTTTCACCCTTAACCCATGTCCTCTTTTTTTTTCTCCCCTAGCATCAGTGGAAAAAGCCTGCTTGCATTCACTCTATCTATACCCATCTTAATTTTATACACCTCTATCAAATCACCCCTCATTCTCCTAAGCTCCAGGGAATAAAGTCCTAACCTATTCAACCTTTCTCTGTAACTCTGTTTCTCAAGTCCCGGCAACATCCTTGTAGACCTTCTCTGCACTCTTTCAACCTTATTAATATCCTTCCTGTAATTCGATGACCAAAACTGCACACAATACTCCAAATTCAGTCTCACCAATGTCTTATACAACCACATACAATTCACACCTGAACTGAAAGCCCATCAAGTGTCTCCGTCCAAACTACTCTTTATTCAAAATGGGTGCAAGATGTATTATGATTATTATGTTTGTATATACAATATAATATATAATAACTCTGAACATATTTTAAGATTCCAGTTCTGGGGAATGTGTTAAAGATTTGAATGAAATGATATTACAAGGACCTTTGTTCCATTCATCAGATTGTGTTTTTTTTAATTAAAGGAGCATGGTTTTGTTTTTTCATCAGGTTGTGTTGGAAAACCTGATGAAAAAACACCAGCATATATCATGAAATTTGTTGACTTTGCTGCAGCTGTACAATGAGATACATGATAATAGGAAAAATGAATTAGAGTATATATATAAAACAGTTAAATATGTAGTGGAATAATGGAAATTAAGAAAAAAATAATGAGGTAGTGAAATAGATTTTGAGACACTATGACAAAAACTTCCATTTGTCACAATGACAGTACAGAAGGAAGCCACTTAATTCTCAATTCAGCTGGTCTTATTCCACTTCTTCTCAGTATTTTCCTGCATATTCTTTCCTCCCAATGTTTATTCAGCTGCCTTTCACGTGCTTCTATTAAAGCTGTCTCTCCCTGGACAATAGCAATTGACTGTGTGAGAAGTACTTTCCTCTTGCCACTATTAGTTCACTTCCAATCACCTTCATTCTATACCTTCTAATTCTTGATCACTACATCCATCATAAAAGTTGATTTCTTTCACGTGTCAACACCCATCATGATTTTAAACACTGCTATCAGCACTTGTTCTGAACTTTTCCACATCAAGGAGAAACCCAGTATCTCAAATGTATCCAAATAGCTGGCTAAACTAATCTCTGATAGCTTCTTGCTGAATATTCTCCTGAATCTTCTCTGAGATCTTCACATCATTTCTGAAGTACGCCACTCAGAAATGGGCACAACATAAATAGAAATGTCTGAACCTGTGGTTTATAATTACTTACTGGTTAGTTTACCCTATGCCTTTCTTTATAATGTCCAGGATTTCATGTTTTTGAACCAGTAGCTACACCCCTGTAGCTCTCTGCCCTGCTACAGAATGGTGCCCATTGATTTATGTTGCAGTTTCTTACTTTTTCTACCAAAACTTCTCAGCTTTAGGCTTCACCTACCACACACTTCCTCATTCCATCGGCTAACAACAAATATCTTCGTCTTAATTCACCAGGTTTTGTGTCTTTCCAGATTTCTGAATTATGTCCTGTAAAAAAGTAGTCATCCTTTATCAGTCCCAGGGGTGACTGGGATTGTGCATACTTCAACTTAAAAAAAATAACCTATTTCCTGTCAGTTAGCCAATTTTCTACCCATGTCACTGCAGCTGACATCATATTATGGCCTTTGATCTGGCTGCGTAGTTAATTCTTCATCAACCCTCTTCTATTAATTTCTATTAATAAAGAAATTCAAGTGATGAATAAAGAAATCCTATGAATTTCTATTAATAAAGGAATTCAAGTGATGACTTGCCTTTAATACATACACTAATTCTACAATTGACTTCAAAGTTTAAAATGTTCAAAGTACATTTATTATCAAAGTATATGTACTTTATACAATCTTGAGATTTATCTTCTTACAGGCAAAAGAAACCTAATAGAACCCATATAAAAAAAGACCGTTAAACCCCCAATGTGCAGGGAGAAAAAAAACAAATCGTGCAAACAATAAAAGTAAGTAAATAGCATTCAGAACTGAAGTTCACAAAAATGAGTCGGCAATTACTGCAGCCGATTCAGTGTTCAGTTATTTGCAGGCCACAGCCTCAGTTCAGTGCAGAGATGAGTAATCTGCGTGGAGGAGCAAACTAAATTGGTCCATCCCTCACCCATGTCCTTAACATCCTGACCTTTGCAATCAGGCCCTGCACTTAAATTGTCCAAAGCACAGGTTGTTCCCTGTTCTCAGTCCAGGACCCGCGCCCTGCCGCTTCAATATGCTCTTTGGCCAGAGCCCCACCTCCTCAATTCGGCCCTCACCAGACCTTTCATATTTGGCTTGGCGTTTTAAATCGGTCAAACCTTGGGTCTTCCCATGCTCCTGAGTATGGGCTCTACCTTACCTTGTCTCAGTTCTGCTGCATCAAATTGTCCCTAAGTCTGTTCCAGCCATATCCACACATTAGCTCATTCCCTGCTCTCTTGGCCCGCACCCGCCTGCCTTTGAGACTTTGGTTCACACTGCAAAATTGCCCGGTCTTACAGGGCTTACAGGTGGTTCAAGACCTCAGTTCTGACAGTGAAATTATGGGCTATTGTTTGCAGTGTTCATTTACCAGAAAAGAGTAATAATAAAGTATTTCATTGTTTTCTTTGTTTTATTTGTCACCAGCAAGTTATCCAAGTGACTACTAATTCTCATCCTGATTATTGTTTCCTCTTTCCTGAGGATGTTTATGACATTTGAAATTAATTCTCAAGTAACAAGAAAGGGGAAAGGAGAGAGGAGGAGCAATGGTAATAGCATGTCCTTCTAGCTTAACTCTAATGTTGGCATCTTTCATTCTCACTCTTAACAAGCTCATTTCAACACTTTGGTCTGCAACGTATTATTCCATGTCCATTGTCCCATCCTTTTGAGTCCAGTTCTGAAAGTTAATTCCTCAAGACTTTTATTAGCCCCAGTGCAATTGCCGATCAGTTATCTGTTGCTGCTTGCATCTCCCACAAACATTTTGCACTTATGCTCAAAACTTTTCCAAAACTTTCTCTTTCATGCTACATTCAGTCACCCTTCAGAATGTGTTCTCTTCCAAGCTTAGTGTTTGTTCTTATCACGTCCTTCTTGACAGTTGTTGAAGAATTTGATAAGTTTAAATTTGTTGTTGTTCAATGGTTCGAACTATAAAATGGCACTGAGGACTTCAAAGATTTCATCCAAATTCAACCTAATTAGGCTTAGAAGAATCATAGAGAAGCTAATTGCACAGAAAGATCCCAATAGGACTAGCATGACCATTCCAACTCTGAAAGAGCTGGTGCAATTAGTCCCAATCCCTTGCTGGTTCTCTATATTCCCTGCTCAATTATACTCCATGTATGTATCAAATTCTCTTTTTGAAGAATTGTCTTGAATCTGATTCCAACAACCTTTCAGGCAGTTCATTCCAGATCATAGAAGCTTGCTATATTTAAAAAAAAACGCATTTCTTCCCTCCGGGCTTTTTGCCAATTATCCTAAATAGACAATTTTAAAAAAAATAGCTTTTAAAACCCCACAGTGAGTCTTTTCAGTTCATTTGAAGGGGTGTAAATACACCTTTAAAGTTTTACAGAGAATAGAATTCATAGCTTGTGGGAATGGCACAGAGCTGGCAAAAGGAGATTCTCAGGGGAAGAGTTAATGATGCCCAAAAGGCTTAAGACAAGACAAGTAGGAAATTAACTTTGCCGCAAAGTCCCCAAGGGGAGTCAGTACATTTTAATATAAATCAGAGAAATCTGGACACCAGAGGTTATAATAATTAAGGAAAAAGCAAATGGGCTGGAAGACAATCATATAAAGTGGTCACATCAAGGGTGGCATATAAGTTAGAATAGTTCTTAATTACAGAGAATTTTATGTTTTTAGATTTTCATGCTATTTGGCCTAGAAAGATTGTCTATTAAAAATATTCAATTGATCCCACACCACAGTGGATTAAATTCATTCAGCTTGTTCTCTAAATATGGAAGAAATCCAAATGAAATAAGACCATAAAACAAAAGACCATAATTAAACCATTCAGCCCATCGAGTCTCTCAAACATTCAATCATGGCTGATTTAGTTTCACTCTCAAACTCCTTCTGCCTTCTCCCCATAGTCTTTGCAGCTCTTCCTAACCAACCCCTTCTTTAAGTACACTCAAAGACTTGGTCTCCATAGCTATGTGTAGCAACAAAATTCACAAATTCACCACTCTCTGACTACATAAATTCCTCCTCATCTCTGTTCTGAAGGAACGTCCTTCCATTCTCAGGCTGTGGCCCCTGGACCTATATTTCCCCACTGTTGGAAACATCTTCTGCCTGTACATTCTATGTAGAACTTTCAAATTCCTCTGCCAGCTATTATTTCAAGTGTTGTTTGCGAACTCAAGACTTCACAGAGTGTCTTGAATTCACACACACACACACACACACACACACACACACACACACGCACACACACACACACACACACACACTTTGAAGCATTATCTTGGAGAACCATTCAAATTAAGTTTCCAGGTGAAGGCATTCCAGTAACATTCACCTCTCACTGGGCAAATGAAAGCTGTCAAAAGCTCCATTAACATGTGATTAGCTATAGGCTCAGCTGGCTTTGAGAAAAAGGCAAGGTCAGAGGTTATCTCATTGATATCCTCTCAAGGTGGAACATAAATAAATCAGGATAAACAGTGTGGAAAGCAAATATATATCTTATGCTAAAAATAAAAGATAGGTAAATATTTATGAAACTTTTTGACATTAATGCTGATATCTTCAGAAATGTTGCTGATCTGTTCCAGTGAATATAGATGGTTGACATGCTTCATTACTTTTAAGATATGAAGAATGTTATGAAATAAATTGAAATCCACCATCAAATGTCCCCTTTGACATTTACATCATGTTGAAAGTAAGCCAGCTTGTTGATTTACAAGTGGCCTCTTGCCATCAGCATGTTAACCAAACTATCACCAAAGATATAAAAAGTACATATGGGAATAGGTTGAGTTTTAGAGTAATGAAGCAAGAAACTACAGGGATATCCTTCAGCCCAGCTTACCCATGCCAACGAATTAGCCAAATTTCCCCATGATAGGCCTACATGCCATGAAATCATTACTATTGAAGTAGCAGCTGGCATTCACCTTACTTATGCCTTTAATAATATTGAACACTTCTATCATGTCTCCTCTCATTCTACATCTACTTAGGCTAAAAAGATTTAATTCTTCCACTCCTTCCTCATAGCTCACACCCCACATATCTGGAATGGGTCTTGGCTCCCTTCTCTAAACTCTCTCCAGTGTCTTCACTTCCCTCAGAAACATGGAAACCAAAATAGTGCACAGTACTCAATGTGTGGCCTCACAAGGGCATTATACAGCTTTAGGAGAATGTTTCTAGACTTGAATTGCACTGAGTGCATTACATAGCCCAACATTCTATTAGCCTTCCTAATCACTTCTATACATTGTCTAGATGTTGATAGTCTACCAGGACACACAAATTCTTCTCATACAGTGCACTTTCTAACTTCATTTCAAGAGGACTAGAATATAAAAGCAAGGACATAATGTTGAGACTTTATAAAGCACTGGTGAGGCCTTACTTGAAGCGTTGTGAGAAGTCTTGTGACCCCATATCTTAGATAGGGGTCCTGAAACTGGAGAGGGTTCAAAGAAGGTTCACAAAAATGATTCCAGGATTGTATGAAGAGTGATTGATGGCTTTGGGCCTGTATTCACTAAAATTCAGAAGAATAATGGGTGACTTCGATGAAACCCATTGAAATGTAAAAGGCATTGATAGAGTGGATATGGAGAGGATGTTGCCTATGGAGGGAGAGTCTAAGACTAGAGGACACAGCCTCAGAATAAAGATTCAGATTCAGATCAGATTAAAGATTAAAGGTGCACCCTTTTAGAATGGAGATGAGGAGGAATTTCTTTAGTCAGAGAGTGGTGAGACTGTGCAATTCTTTGCCACAGGCAACTGTGGAGGCCAAGTCTTTTTATATATTTAAGGCAAAGGTTAATAGATTCTTGATTGTTTAGGACATGAAGGGATACAGGAACAAGGCAGGGATTTGGGCTGAGAGGAAAAATGGATCAACCATTATGAAATGGCAGACCAGACTTGATGGGTCAAATGGCCTAATTCTGCTCCTATATCTTCTGATCTTATGGTCTTAAATTCTGATATTATCTGGCATTGCATTAATATACATTCAGTTGCCACTTTATTAGATACACCAGTACATCAGCTCATAAAGTAAATATAGATTTAGTCGATCATATGGCAGCAACTCAATGCATAAAAGCATGCAGACATGGTCAAGAGATTTGTGTGTGCTTTTCAGACCAAACATTAGAATGGGAAGAAATGTGATCTAAGTGACTTTGATGGTGGGATATTTGTTGGCATCAGATAGGGTGGTTTGGGTAACTCAGAAACTGCTAATCTTCCGGGATTTTCATGCACAACAATCTCTATAGTTTTACAGAGAATTGTGCAAAAATAAGAACAAATCTAGTGAGTGACTGTGGGTGAAAATGCCTTGTTAATAAGGCAGATCAAAGGAGAAAGGGCAGACTGGTTCAAGCTGACAGGAAGGTGACAGTAACTCAAGTAAGCATGCATTACAAGAGTGGAGTGCAGAAGAGCATTTCTGAATGCACAACACATTGACCCTTGAAGTGGATGGGCTACAGCAGAAGAGCAAAAACATACACTCAGTAGCCACTTCATTTGGGTACAGGGGGTACATATCAACCTATCAAAGCGTTAACTGAGTGCATAACATTACATTTTCCAGACAGTTGTTCAGATCAAGAAGAGTTTCACTGTCATCCTTCTAGTCATGATTTCATAATGTATGAATGATGGACCATAAAGTTCAATGGTACATCTTTCTAGTGAATACCACAACAGCAAAAGGCTAAAGAAGATATTTGATGGATTGGTTCCAGTGCTAAGGGATTGTGGACTGTGTGCTGTCAGTGAGGCTGTATTTTAGAGCATGGAAAACAAGGAAAAAATGAATATTGTTCAAAGTCTCGAGGAAAATAGATAGAGTAAATATAGGTAAAAATTTGACCTTGGTTGTACGTGCAAAACACATTAGAGTAGTTTTATGTTATTTCCTCGTTCAAAAGGAATTTTCATTGGCTTCATGGAAACTAAATTTCAGAAGTGAAATACAATGATATAGTTTATTCCTTTACACAAGAGAAGCCAACTGAATCCTATCAGTTTTACAGTGGAGTGAACATGTTTGACTGTAATCCCTGAAAAGATGAAGTCAGACAACTTTCATGGCTTATAAGGAAAAGAGTCAACTATCTCAGTTGCGTGACAAATTAAATTCAAGTCATAAGTTTAACAATAAAGTTATGAAATATTTATCATTTTCATTACACAAGGAGATTCTAAAGCCTGTCTGTTATTTATTCTGTTTTGTGGGTACAGGACAATGTCAGAAGTGAAGTCATCTCTAAAAGACTCACCTCCTATAATACTTTTCTACTATCTTCAATGCAATTGTCAGGAGTATTATAAAATTCTCTCAACTTGCCTGGATGAGTACAACCCTAACAATATGCAGAAACCTCTGAACTATTTAGGGAAAGCATCCTGCTTGGTTGGCAACATAGACAATGCATATTCTGGAATGTAGAACAACAACCTAAGTGCTGGACGAACTCAGTGCATCAGGCAGTACCTGTGGAGGAAAATGTACTTGATATTTTGTGTTGATTCCCTTCCCAGGAGAGAAAGTGTTCAGTTGAACAATCTCAACTCAAAACATTGACCGTCCCTTTCTTCTGCAGAGACGCTGTCTGCTTCACTGATTTCTTTCAGCACTTTCTTTGTTTCTGCTTGATTGGTACCCTTCCTTCTGCTCTCCAAGTTCATTCCAAAGACATCTGGTACACTGTGCCTGGAATGTGCACTATCTATAAAGTATACTGTAGTTATTCACTTAAACCTTGAACCTCCATGGACCGGAGTACCAGACATATGGAAACACCACATAATCAGAATTAGGTTAATATCATGAGCAAATGACATGAAATTTGTTATTCTGTAGCAGCAGTACATTGCAACATATAATAATAAAAGTGTTGGCACATGGGCCTAGTGGATAAGGCATCGGTCTAGTGATCTGAAGGTCACCGGTTTGAGGCACAGCTGAGGCAGAGTGTTGTGTCCTTGAGCAAGGCACTTAACAACACATTCAACACATTGCTCTGCAATGACACTGGTGCCAAGCTGTTTGGGTCCTAGTGCCCTTCCCTTGGACAATGGTGGTGTGGAGAGGGGAAGGCTTGCAGCTTGGGCAACTGCCAGTCTCCCATACGACCCTGCCCAGGCCTGCGCCCTGGAAACCTTCCAAGGTGCAAATCCATGGTCTCATGAGACTAACGGATGCCTATATAAAATAACAATAAAAATATATAAATCATAAAAGAAATACATATATAAGTTAAATATATATTTAGTGTGTGTCTGCAGGCTCCTGTATCTCCTGCTCAATGGTAGCGATGAGAAGAGGGCATGGCCTGGGTGATGGGGTTCCTTAATGATGGATGTCGCTTTTTTGAGGCAAGCCCTTTTGAAGTGTCTTGAATGCTGGTGATGACGGAGGTGGCTGACTTTATAGCTTTCTGCAGCTTTTTCTGATCTGTGCTGTTGCCCCTCCATACCAGACAGATGATGAAACCAGTTAGAACGCTCTCCTCGGTACTGCCATCAGGTTGCTTTTTATACTTGGTTTCTTTCCTTCATCGTAGCTCCATCTTAGTGCTAGACTTTCTGCCCCATTATCAGAAACAAGGCAGAGGAAAGAGAAATTGATTCTCTGTCGTCCTCTCAAGGTCATTTGAGAAGTCGTTATAAATCCCAGTTTTATCAGTGACATCCACATCAGCAAGTGAACAACTGCTTTAGTGTCATTCTACCATTTTCAATGACTTATCAAAACAGTTCCTATAAAATCTGAATAAGAGTTTTTATTCCTTTCTCAAGTGAGCTGTCCTGGATATCAAAATCAAAGCCTCTGGAAAGAAATTCAAGTGCAGAGAATGAGGACCCACTTTCCAAGAGAATTCATCAGGTCAAGAAGCCCCATTGTACTTGAAAGTTAATTTTCCTCTGTTAAGTGTTGAGGGACAGCTTATTCCCCAAGTGTCAAGCAGAGGATGTAGGGCAGAGGCCTATAAGACCACATTCTGCCTGGCTCCAATCTGGCACTGCTTCCTCCAGAGTACTCATGCATACAAGGCAGATCAGAATCATTCAAATAAGGCAGACCTGGAATCGTTTTATCTCCCGGCGGTACTTCAAAAAATCACAGAAGGAAGCTATTCAGCCCATCATGCAGTTAATCCTATTTCACAGACCTTGGTCAAGACTCAGCAGAAATAGCCCTTCACGTGCTCAAGCAAGCCATTTCAATCAGGACTAGAAAAAGTAAGCCACGTTCTTGTATGCATCAATGTACCTGGGAGGGAAGTGGATGGGGGCAGGCCATATCCAGCAAGCAAGTTTCCTTAGAAAGGAAAGAATTTGCATTAGTAGAACCCTTAATCTTTCACGCTTTCAGGAATTTCCCATGGTTTTATAATCAATTGACTACTTTTGAAATAGCAGAAACAAAGTACACTGCCGATGCTGTGGTCAAAGCAACACGTACAACAAGCTAGAGGAACTCAGCAGGCCAGGCAGCATCCGTGGAAGCGAACAGTCAACGTTTTGGGCCAAGACCCTTCGCCAGGACTGAAGAGGGAGGGGGCAGGGTCCCTAAGAAATAGCAGAATTGTTTATATTGTGAGGAACATGGAGCATTGCAGAGAAAGCTAGCATTAACAGCAATATGATAAAGACCAGATATCTGGTTTAACAATATTGACAGAGGGGCAATTATTGTCTAGGAGAGGAAGGTAACTTATCTGGTTGGTTTTCTCCAGCAAAGTGGATTGTGGGAGGATCAGAGGGAAGTTGATGGGCATGTGGAAGTTGGAAGAAAATAAGTGGGATCCACAGCTCTGATCTAAGAGCTGACATAGAGTTATAGGGTCAGAGAGTCATAGAGAAGTATAGCACAGAAACAGGTCTTTTGGCCCATCTAGCTCATAGTACACTTTGTTATCAAAGAACATGCCTGTCACCATATATAACCCTAAAATTAATTTTCTTGTTCATATTCAAAAGATCTGTAGAATAATAACCATAAGAGAATCAATGTAAGACCTTACCAACTAGGGTAACCAACCAGAGTGCAGAAGACAACAAAAAGAAGAAATAATAATAAACAAAAAGTATTGAGAACATGAGATGAAGAGTCATTGAAAGTAAGTCCATACGTTGTGGAATCATTTCTGTGATGGGGCAAGTGAAGTTGAATGAAGTTATCTCCTTTGGTTCAACAGCTTGATGGCTGAGGGGTGGTGACTTCCTGAACCTGGTGGTATGAATCCTGAGGCTCCTGCATCTTCTTCCTGATGGTAGCAGTGAGAAGAAAGTATGTCTTGGGTGGCGAGGGTCCCTGATGATGGATGCTGCTTTTCAGTGTGAGTGTTCCATGGAGATGTGCTCAATGCTTGGGAGGGTTTTTCTTGTGATGGACTCCGCCATATTCACTACCTTTGTAGGATGTTCAATTCAAGTCCATTAGTGTTTCCAAACCAGGTACACTGATCCCGCAAATCAATATAATTTCCACTACACATCTAGAGAAGTTTGTCAAAGATTTAGAGGATAAGAAAGTAGTGAACATTGGTTCAGATATCGATATGTTTCTGTAGCATAGATTGTTGTAATGTCATGAACTCTAAGACCATAAGATATAGGAACAGAATTAGACCACGTGGCACATCAAGTCTGCTCCACCATTTCATCATGGCTGATCCATTTTTCCTCTCAGCCCCAATCTCCTGCCTTCTCCCCATATCCCTTCATGTCCTGACCAATCAACAATCTATCAGCCTCTGCCTTAAATATACATAAAGACTTTGCCTTCACAGCTGTCTGTGACAATGAATTCCATAGATTCATCATGCTCTGTCTAACAAAATTCCTTCCTCGACTCCTTTATAAAAGGACACCCTTCTATTCTGAGGCTGTGTCCTCTGGTCTTAGAGTCTTCTACCATAGAAAAGATCATCTCCACATCCACTCTGTCAAGGCTTTTTACCATTCGATAGGTTTGAACTAGGTCACCCCTCATTCTTCTGAATTCTAGAAGTACTATTCTGAATTTAGTCCTGGGATTGACAGTGGACATTTACTTCTTTTTTACATGAACACACAAGAAATATCAACACAGAAGCTTTCAGCACAAATAATGGGAATATATATTTGGTGGGTCAGACTGCATCTGTAGAAAGAGAAACAGAATTTATGTTTCAGGATGGACTCCTGTGATGTTGAAAGGTATGAAGACCCTTTAATAAAACTGAGACCTCTGTTATTTCCAGTTCGATTAACTCACGCGCTATACTTCGATGACTCTGGGCTGGTATTCATTGAAGTTTAGAAGAATGAAAGAGGTCTCATTAAAACCTATCAAATATTGTAAGCCGGAGATAGAGTGCTTTTGGAGAGGATGCTTTCTATCATGGTGAGTCTAGGACTAGAGGGCAGAGCCTCAGAAGAGAAGGATATCACTTTAGAACAGGGATAAGGATAAATTTCTTTAGCCAATAGGTGGTAAATTTGTAGACTTTATTCCCACAGATGGCTGTGAAGGCCAAGTTATTGGACATATCTGTATATAAGGTGAAGGTTGATTAGTTCTTAATTAGTAAGGGTATAAAAGGTTACAGGGAGAAGGCAGCAGAATGGAGTTAAGAGGGATAATAAATCAGCCATGATGAAATGACAGAGCAGATGCAATCGGTCAAATGTACTAATTCTACTCCTATCTCTTATGGCCTATTTATCATGCAGCCTTACCAAAACTCCATCTGTTGAAGAGTAAAGTTTCAGATTCAAGTCCTTTTCTAAAAAATTATATCCAAATCAATCTTAATTCCATAACACTTCATTATTTCAGATCACCTTATCTTTTTAAAATATATCCCCATCCACATTATTCTTCACTTAAAAATATAATTCTTTTGTTTTTTCTATTATTTTCTCCATCCTTTCCAGTAACAATAGATCGGAGGATCTTCGTTGTTAGCTACCCATCATCCTCTACGAGTAAACAAAAGAAACTCTGCAGATGCTGAAAATCAAGGCAACACACACTCAAAATGTTGGAGGACCTCAGCGGCATCCATGGAAATGAACAGTCAACATTTTGGGGCGAAACCCTTCTTCAGGGTGGATGATCTTCTACTAATGATTCCCAAACTCACGACATTCCTTAACTTTCTGATAAATGATCTCATCCTGAAACATCAACTGTTTACACTTTTCCATAGATGTTGCCTGGCCTGCTGAGTTCCTCCAGCATTTTGTGTGTGTTGCTCAGATTTCCAGCATCTGCAGAATTTTTCTTGTTCCTTAATTCTGTCTATCTTTCTGCTCACAATTTTCTAGGCTTGCCTTATTGTTGAAATACTTGTCTCTTCAACTATATCTCTCCTGAACAACCAACTTTAAATATTTTAACACACACTCTATTTCCTGAGGAAACTGAGGTCCTTTAACATCTGCCGGACGATGCTGAGGATGTTCAATGAGGCTGTGGTGGCCAGTGTTTGCTGCTGTGTGCTGGGGCAGCAGGCTGAGGGTAGCAGACACCAACAGAATCAACAAACTCATTCGTAAGGCCAGTGATGTTGTGGGGGTGGAACTGGACCCTCTGATGGTGGTGTCTGAAAAGAGGATGCTGTCCATGTTGCATGCCATCTTGGACAATGACTCCCATCCACTCCATAATGTACTGGTTAGGCAAAGGAGTACATTCAGCCAGAGAATCATTCCACCGAGATGTAACACTGAGCGTCATAGGAAGTCATTCCTACCTGTGGCCATCAAACTTTACAACTCCTCCCTCGGAGTGTCAGACACCCTGAGCCAATAGGCTGGTCCTGGACTTATTTCCACTTGGCATGATTAACTTATAATTATTTAATTATTTATGGTTTTATACTGCTATATTTCTTTAGTATTCTTGGTTGATGCAGCTGTAACGAAACTCAATTTCCCTCTGGATCAATAAACTATGTCTGTCTGTCTGTCAAATACTAGGGGAACTCAGCAGGTCAGGCAGCATCTATGGAGATGAATGAAGAAGAATTGATGCTTCAGGCTGAGACACTTCATTAGGACTGAAAAGGAAGGGGGGGAAGATGCTGGAATGATTTCTTCGTTCTTCCTCCTTCCTTTCCAGTCCTGATTAATGGTCTTGATACAAAATGTTTGTTCTTTATTCCTTTCAAACATTTCTGCCTGATCGATTAAGTTTCTCCAGCATTTTATGAGTTTAACTCTGGATTTCCAGCATCTGCAGAATCTCTTGTGTTTTAAATGTTTTAACTTCAGTTTTCAAACATAAAAAAAGTAAATTACACTTTTTTTGTATACTGAAAAACATGAATACATTCACTACTGATTCTTGATCTCTAAAAATCAGCTCAAAAACTCACTAAATTTCAAAGGATAAGTTGCAAATGTAGAATGCAAATGATTGACCCTTGTAGGTATAAAATATATTGTAAAGCATAACTACAAAATTCAAAGCTTAATGTTTTAAACAGATTTACAGGGAGCTTCAAAGCAAGGAACCTAAATGAACCAAATTAAAAAGAAATAAAGACCAACCCCCAATGCGCATATGAAAAGAAAAAAATAAATCATGAAAACAAGAACAGCATTCCAAACCAAATTGAGTCCCTAGATCTAAATCCCCAGAGCAGCCTGGATTAGGCCCGAAGCCTTGGTATTCGGTTCATCATACTAGTGGGGCAAATCGCTGCTAAGGTGCAGCCACAATGTACAGCAGCTGGGACCAGTCTCAGCCTCAGTGTCGCAGAGATAGGAGCCCCCAGGCTATCTGGTCCAGTATTTAAATTGTCTGAACAGTGGATTGTACCTTGCATTAGGACCTGGTCTCTACCACACTGAATAATTCTGGGCCTAAATTTCGCAGCCAAAGAAGCCATCTTGTCCTCTCCAACTCGGCTTGGCATCAGGAGCGATACAGGCTTGCCTGACTCTCGATACCTGCCTTTCCAGTCTATGCTGGCCAACATTTTAATTCTCCTAATAGTGGACTGTGCCTCGCAATAGCACTTGGGTTCTATTGCAGCAAGCCAATCCGGGTCTAGAGCACACAGCCCAGCAGGTCGCTGTGGGCCTAGATTTCACTGCGGAAGAAGCCATTCTCGATCTCTCCAAGTCGGTTCAGCATTCAGAGTGATCCACCCCCAAACCCCGGTTAATTGGACGGGCATCTGAGTTCCTCGGCCTTGTCTTCTCCTCTTCAAATCATTCGCTCCAACCAGCATATCTCCAACTCAGAGTGCATCGATTTTGCAATGCAGCACACCTCATGAATTTGCTTTGCCTCCGTTCCCCTCCTCATTGTTCGCAGTGATAGTTTACCCCAATTTACATCAAAAATGTGTTATTAGTAATGCTTTAAATCAAATTCCAATTAAAAGATTCCAATGGGTTTTACAGATGCTAGAGATCCCGAGTAACACACCCAGAAGGTTGGAGTAACTCAGCAGGTCAGACAACATCTGTGGAGAGAAATAAAGTGCCCCGATGAAGAGTCTCGGCCTAAAACATCATGCCTTTATTAATTTCCATGCATGCTGCCTGACTTGCTGAGATCCGTCAGCATCTTGGAATGTAACTACATAGTGCAATCAGAAAAGATGTCTTAATATGTTGGAATGGTTTACTCTTTGTACAAATAATGGATTAATTAATTTTTTAAGAGAATAATGAACAAATCAAAATGGATGCTTGCAATTGATTTTGCTTCTGAATTTTTCATGCAATCAGAATATATTAATAATAATGAGTGTGAAGTGGTCAATCATGACCATCTCTAATAACGTTACTTTCAGATAAGACCATAAGATGTTGGAGCAGAATTAGGCCATTCAGTCCATCGAGTGCTCCACCATTCCATCATGGCTGATCACGGATCCCACTCAATCCGATACACCTGCCTCCTTGCCATATCCTTGGATAGCCCAACTGATTAGAAAACAATCAACTGCTGCCTTAAATATACTCATGGACTTCACCTTCCACTGTGATCTGTGGCAGAGCATTCCACAGGTTCACTACTCTCTGGCTAAAAGAATTCCTACTTATCTCTGTTCAAAAAGGTTGCCGCTCAATGTTGAGACTGTGCCTCTAGTTCTGGATACTCCCAGCACAGGAAACATCCTCTCCACATCCACCTACCTAGTCCTTTCAACGTTCATTACGTTTTAATGAGATCTCCCCCCCCCCCTCAAATATTCTTCTAAATTCCAGTGAGTATAGGCACAAAGCTGCCAAACATTCCTCATATGTTAATCACTTAATTCTCAGAATCGTCCTCGTGAACCTCCTCTGGTCTCTCTCCAATGACAACGCATTCTTTCTGAGGTATGGGGCACAAAACTGTTGCTAATATTCCAAGTGTAGCCTGACTAGTGTCTTATAAAAGTTCATCATATCTCCTTACTTTTATATTCTATTCCTCTTGAAATAAGTGCTAATATTACATTTGTCTTTGTTACCACAGACCCAACCTGTATATTAACCTTCTGGGAATCTTGCACAAGGACTCTTAAGTTCCTCTGCACCTCTGATGTTTGAACATTCACCCCATTTAGATAATAGTGTGCCTTATTGCTCCTTTTATCAAACATAACCATACGTTTCCCAGCACTGTATTCCATCTGCCACTTCTTTGCCCTTTCTTCCAATTTGTCTAAGTCCAACTACAATCGCATTGCTTCCTCAACACTGTCTACCCCTCCATCTGTCTTTGTATCATCCACAAACTTTGCTACAAAGGCATCAGTTCCATTATCTAAATCATTGGGGTAACAATGTGAAAAGCAGCAGTCCCAATACTGACCCCTGAGGAACACCACTAGTCACTGGCAGTCAACCATGAAAGGCCCCTTTTATTCCTACCCCCACTGCCTCCTGCCTATCAGTCATTCCGCTATCCATGCCAGTATCTTTCCTGCAACACCATAGGATTTCATCTTATTAAGCACCCCCGTGTGCGGCAACTCATCAAGTGTGTTCTGAAAATCCAAGTGAATGACATCCACTGCCTCTCCTTTGTCCATCCCGCTTGTTACTTTCTCAAAGAATTCTAACAGATTTGTCAGACAAGATCTCCCTTCACATACACCACGCTGACTTTGACTTATTTTATCATTAGTCTCCAAATACCTCGAAATCTCATTCTTAACAATAGACTCCAACATTTCCCTAACCACTGAGGTTAGGCTAACTGGCTAATAATTTCCTTTCTTTAGCTTTCCTCCCTTCTTAAAGAGTGGAGTGACATTTGGAATCATCCAGTACTCTGCGACCATGCCAGAATCAACTGATTCTTGAATGATCTTGGCTAATGCATCCATTCATTATCTCTTCTGCAACATCTCTGAGGATTCTGGGGTCTATTTTGTCTGGTGCAGGTGACTTATCCACCTTAATACCTTTGAGTTTTCCTAGCAGTTCTTTCTTTGTAATAGCAACCGCACTCACTCTTGATCTCTGACACTCACGGACCTCTGGCACACTGCTAGTGTCTTCTACAGTGAAGACAGATGCAAAGTACCTTTTACGTTCATCTGCCATATCTTTGTCCCCCATTACTACTAGCATCATTTTCCAGTGGTCCAGTATCAACTCTCATTTCCCTTTTGCTCGTAAAATAATTGAAAAAACTTTTGGGATCCTGCTTTTGGGATTGGCTATTCTGCGCTCGTATTTCATCTTTTCCTTTCTTAGCTAATTTAGTTGCTTTTTGTTGGATTTTAAAAGCTTCCCAATCATCCAAATTCCCACTCACTTTTGCTACCTTACATGCTCTTTCCTTGGCTTTTAGTAAGCCAATAACTTCCTTTGTCAGTCACAGTTACTTATATCTGTCATTTGAGAACTTCTCCCTCTGTGGGACATATCTATACTGCGCCTTGTGAACTATTCCCAGAAACTTCAGCCATCTCTGCTCTGACATCATCCCCACAGTATCCTCCTTTATTCCTCCTAGGCAAGCTCCCCTCTCATGCCTCTGTAATTCCCTTTATTCCATTGCAATACTGATACATCTGACCTGTGCTTCTCCCTCTCAAAATGCAGTATGAATTCAATCATATTATGATCACTGCCTCTTCAGGGTTCCTTTACGTTAAGCTCCTAACAAAATCAGGGTTATTACACAACACCAAATCTAAGATAGCCTTTCCCCAAGTAGGGCCAAGCACAAGCTGCTCTAAAAAGCCTGCTTGTAGGAATTCCCTCTTTTGTGATCTCAAACCAAACTCATTTTCCCAATTCCTTTACATATTGAAGTACCCATTACAATTGTAACATGACCCTTAGTACATGCCCTTTCCAGATCCCTTTGCAGGCTCAACCCCACATCTTGGCTACTATTTGGAGGCCTATATATGATTCCTGATGCACCATCAATAACTCACTCTGAGACGTAAGGTGAGATATCGGCTTTTATTGACTGAAAGAAGGAACCAGGAGTGAGCGACCATCATACTACGTCCTGGAGACTGAGAGGCCGAGCATAGGCCTCAGATCGCCTTTATACAGAGGCCTATGGGAGGAGCCACAGGAGCAGTCAGCAGGGGGCGTGTCCAGACAGGCACTCGTAGTTCACCACAATTCCCATAAAGTTTTTTTTTACCCTTGCAGTTTCTTAACTCCAACACAAAGATTCAACATTTTCTGACCCCATGTCACCTCTTTCTAAAGATGTAATTCCATCTCTTAGCAACAGTGCAACATCACCATCTCTGCTTTCCTGCCTGTCCTTTCGATACAAAGTATATCCTTTAATGTTAAGCTCCCAACTAACATCTTCTTTCAGCCACGACTCAGTGATGGCCACAATATCATACTAAACAAACTCTAATTGCACCACAAGTTCTTCCACCTTATTCCAAATGCTACACGTATTTAAATACAGCACCTTCAGTCCTGCATTCTTTGTCCTTTTAAATTTTGCCTCTGTGTTACAAATTAACTCTTTGCTCTGTTTGCATTTGTTCTCTATCATTGGCTTTTCCATCCTTACATTCATGTTACACCCTTCATCTACTTGTAAACCTACAGGCTCATCCTACAACATACTGGCTCCCATCCCCTTACCATATTAGTTTAAACCACTCCCAGCAACTCTAGTAAACCCGAGTGTGAGAATATTGGTCCCCCTTGGATTCAAGTGCAACCCATCCCTTTTGTATAGGTCCCATCTAGCCTAAAAGAGGTCCCAATGATCCAGTGATCACAGTGAATGGTGGTGCTGGCTAGAAGGGCAGAATGGCCTACTCCAGCACCTACCGTCTATCATCTATTGTCTAAATCTGAATCCCTGCCCCCTGCTTCAATTCTTCAGCCATGCATTTATCTCCCACCTTATTCTATTCCTATACTCACTGTTGCATGGTACAGGCAGCAATCCTGAGATTACTACCTTTAAGGTCCTACTTCTCAGCTTCCTTCCTAACTCTCTGTATTTTTTTTTTTTACAGCCTCCTCCTTTTTTATACCTATATCATTGGTACCAATATGTCTCATGACTTCTGGATTCTCAGCCTCCATTTTCAGGATATTGTGGGCACATCCAGAAGAATTGCAGGCCCTGGCACCTGAGAGGCAAACTACCATCCGTGTTTTCTTTTCATGTCCACAGAATTGCTTACCCGTCCACCTGACTATGGAGTCCCCTATTACTGCTGCCTTCCTCTTCAGTTACCTACCCTTGTGAGCCACAGGGCCAGATTCAGTGCCAGAGGCACAACTGCTATTGTTTCCTTCAGGTAGGTCTTCCACCACCACCCCCAGCAGTACTCAAAATGGTGTACTTGTTGTTGAGAGGGTTGCCCACCGGGGGTCTGACATTCTCCCTTTGCTTTCCTGACAGTCACCTATTTATCTGTCTCAAGCTGCAACTCCAGATCCATAACACATGGAAACATAGAAAATCTACTGCACAATACAGGCCCTTCGGTTCACAAAGCCTCTGACTATCCACATGATCAATGCCTCCCATTACGTTGTAAACCTCTATCAGGTCACCTCTCATCTTCCGTTGCTCAACCTATTCTCATAAGGCATGCCCTCCCCCCAATCCAGGCAACATCCTTGTAAATCTCCTCTTCACCCTTTCTATGGTTTCCACATCTTTCCTGTAGTGAGGTGACCAGAACTGAGAACAGTACTCCAAGTGGAGTCTGACCAGGGTCCTATATAGCTGCCACATTACTTCTGGACTTTTAAACTCAATCCCATGATTGATGAAGGCCAATGCACGATATGCCTTCTTAACCACAGAGTCAACCTGTGCAGCAGCTTTGAGTGTCCTATGGACTCTGATCCCAAGATCCCTCTGATCCTCCACACTGCCAAGAATCTTACAATTAATACTATATTCTGCCATTATACTTGACCTACCAAAATGAACCACCTTGCATTTATCTGAGTTGAACTCCATCTGCTACTTCTCAGCCTAGTTTTGCATCCTATTAATCTCCTGCTGTAACCTCTGACAGCCCTCCACACTATCCACAACACCCCCAACCTTTGTGTCATCAGCAAATTTATGAACCTATCCCTCCACTTCCTCATCACAAAGAGGAGGGGTTCCAGAACAGATCCCTGAGGCATACCACTGGTCACCGACCACCATGCAGAATATGAGCCACCTATAACCACTCTTTGCCTTCTGTGGGCAAGCCAATTCTGAATCCACAAAGCAATGTCCCCTTGGATCCCATGCTTCCTTACTTTCTCAATAATCCTTGGCGTCGTCGTTGTGGCTATCCCTCGAAGTCGAGGATGATGGTCTTCATTCCATTGGTCTATTTATGGGCTTTCAAGTGGCTTATGAGTCCAATCTTGGCTTTGAAAGTTCTTCCGCATTCAGGACAGTTAGTTCCAGATGGCTGATCGGGCTTTGGTTGTTGCTGCCTCTCTTTCCATTTTCTTCTCTTTTCCTCTCTTGACCATGAGTGGATGGGCCAAAAATAGCTTTAGTTGTGTTGAAAAAGCCTCAAGTGTCATTGATATCTGCTAGTTGTTGGATTTCCTGAGCTTTCTTCCTCCACTGTTGGTTTTTCAGGTTTCGGGTGCTCTTCTGGACTGCAGCCTTGCATTCCTGATAGCGTTTCCTTTTGGAATGTCATTTTGTAAGGTGATTAAAGCTTTTCTCTTTTTGTTGATGAGTTGTTGGAGTAGTCTGTCATTATCATCGAACCAATCCTGATGTTTCTTCATCTTGAACTCAATTGTTTCTTTGCAGGAGGTGATGATAGCGTTCTTCAATTGATTCCAGTGTTCTTCTACAGATGGTAGGATTTGTTGAGGTAGTTGTTCTTGAAGATTTTGTTGGAACTTCTGTACATGGTTGATGTCTTGAGGGATGTCAACATTGAATTTCTTAAAAGTGTTCTGATTTTGCTGTTTCCTTTTGGGCTAAATCTTCATTCTCATGGTGGACAAGATGAGTCGATGGTCTGTCCAGCACTTGCCTGCACCAGTAACAGCTCTTGTTATCAGAACATCTTGTTGGTCCTGAGATCGTACGATGATGTAGTCGATGAGCTGCCAGTGTTTGGAGGGTGGATGCTGCCAGGAGACAGTATCTGGCAAAATTGGGTGTTTATAATCACCAGGTTGTGTTCAGCACATTTGGTGAGGAGGAGTGTTCTGTTGATATTGACCTTGCCAACTACTTACTTACTTATCATTCCAGTCCAGAGCTTATGACCTTTCCCGACTCTGGCATTGAAGTCTCCCAAGAGAATTAACTTGTTGTTGTTGGGAACAGAGGAAAGGACATCGTCAAGTTGGGCATAGAAGTTCATCTTTACTTCATCTTCAGCATCCAAGCACTGATGATGGTAGCATGTTGGTTCTTGACGAGCTAGATTTGCAGAGTCATGAGACGTCCGTTGATTCCTAGTGGTTGCTCTGTCAGCTTCTGAAATAAGCTGTTTCAGATGGCAAAACCTACTCCATGGATCCTCGGTTGTTCAGGATCGAGTCCTGAATTTTTGGAGTTCTTGGGCAACATAGGCAGTTCTCCTCTCTGGTTGGTCTAAGTTTGGGTTATCCATCAGAGTTTCTATATTCCAGGTTCCATATTTCATTGTTTCTCTTCTCGATGTTTTTCAACTGCATGATGGTGATCCGTCTGGATGCAGCTTTCCAGACAGGATGGTGTGAAGCAGGCTACTTTTAGAGCACCTTTTCTAGCCGCTTCCCAGTTCAGGGTGAGCAGAGTGGATCCTAAATAGGTCTGCTCAAATGTGAATACTGCTACCGAACAACTTTCCTGCTTCTGTCCAAAAGTTGAACGACTGAATCAAGTATTCACCACTTCCATCATTGCCTGCTCCCGCCACCCTCCCCCGATCTCCGAAAGACTTGAAGATGTGGCTCACAGAGCAAGGACACCTGTGTGTGTATTTGTTTAACGTGTACTTGATGTTGCACTCCAAGATGCACATGATACTTCACAAATCAACCAACTGATTCCAATGGCATGGAAACTGCGATGACTGGAGCTGATGGATATACTCATTGCATTAAAATAGACACATCACAAACCACCTGTCTGAGCGCATCCCTTCTCTATCAGCTGCCTATCCTCCCTTTCACACCGTCTATAAGCTTTCTCTTTTTGTGAGCCAACCTCCTCTTCTCCAGTCTCTTCAGTTCAATTCCCACCCCTTTCAACAATTCTAGTTTAAACTCTTCTCAGTAGCCTTAGAAAACCCCGCAGCAGGATATTGGTCCCCCTGGGATTCAAGTGCAACCCATCCTTTTTGTACAGGTCACACCTGCCCCAAAAAAAGGTTCCAGTGATCCAGAAATCTGAATCCCTGCCCCCTGCTCCAATCCCTCAGCCACGCATTTATCCTCCATCTCATTCTATTCCTATACTCACTGTCACGTGGCACAGGCAGTAATCCCAAGATTATTACTTTTTTGGTCCTGCTTCTCAACTTCCTTCCTAAATCCCTGTAGTCTGTTTTCAGACTCCTCTCTTTTCCTACCTATGTCATTGGTACCAATATGTATCACAACCTCTGGCTATTCACCTTCCCACTTCAGGATATTGTGTACTCAATAAGAAACATCCGGACACAGGCATCCATGTTTCTTTCCTGCATCCACAGAGTCACCTGTCTGACCCCCTAACTATAGAGTCCTCTATCACTACTTCCTTCTTCTTCCCTTCCTACCCTTCTGAGCTACAAGGGCAGCTTCTGTGCCAGCGGGCCACTATTGCTTTCCCCAGGTAGGCCATTCCCCCCCTCCCCAACAGTACTCAAACAGGAGTACTGGACAGCCACAAACAGGATAGCCACAGGAGTACTGGCTGTAATTTCACTCTTGCCCTCCCCTCTCCTGATTATTACCCACTTATCTGTCTCCCAAGGCCCCAATCTCTAAAGAGCTGCATCTCAAGCACTGGGTGCAGATGCAGCCATCGGGGAGATTGGAAGTTTCCTGGAAATCCCACATCTGGCACTCAGAACAGAACACTGGCTGTGTAGGCATACACCTTATTCTCTCAACATTCAAATAAGAAATAAGGAATGAACTTACCTCCTTTCCTTGCCTCCACTTGTTCTTGCCGAAACCCTGTTGAGCCAAAGCCTTACTACTTCGCCTCAGACTACTCCTTCTCTGACTGCTTCCATGACAACCGCTCCGCTGGGCAGTGCCTCTCTTTTATAGAGACTGGGTTTCTAAAAGCTCTTTGCCAGACCTGCCCAGTAACGCTTCTGTTTCATCTGTGCAGTACTCCATCTCAAGGAGTTAAATTAGCAGCTAACTGGGAGAAGACAAATGAAAACATTTTTAGCCTGGTATTGGAATTTGAAAAACTTGGTCAAAATTGGCTACATACCATTTGAGTTAATATACATTTCATTTTTCTTCCTTTTCGTAAAGGCTCATCTCAGACAATCTGAGTCTTGATTATAGTTTACCCAATAAAGTAACAACAACTGTGTCAACATTTCAAGATCTGAACAATTCCTTAATCTCCACAGTAAAATTAAAGATCAAACCATTAGAACATATAAGTTATGAGCCATGGAGTGTCTCATTATTGTATTATTTCCTTGGTCTTGTTGACTCTGAGTATGAGATTGATGTTGTGACACCACTCAACCAGCTAATCTATATGATTCCTGTTTGTCTCCTTGTCACCATCTGAGATTCAACAAACAACAGTGGTATCATGAGTGAATTTATAGATGGAGTCCCCAACCATACAACCATGAGCGTAGAGAGAGTAGAGCAGTGGGCTAACCATGCATCCTTGAGGTACATTTGTGCTGTCAGTGAGGAGGAGGAGGTGCTATTATCAATATATACTGACTGTGATCACCTGAGCAGGAAGTCAAGGATCCAGTTGCAGAGGGAGGTACAGCATCCAAGGTTCAGACGCTTGTTGAATAGTAATGAAGGGATGATGGTGTTGTGTATTGAGTTGTAATTGATAAATAGCAACCTGACAAATATTTTTCTGTCGTCTTTGTGCTAGAGAGCTACTGAGATTTGGCCACCTGTTCTGATGTTGGCAAATTGCTGCAGGTCCAGGTCCTAGCTCAGGCAGAAGTTAATTGGAGCCATGACCGACCCCTGCAGATACTTCAACACCAAGTGCAACCAAGTGATAGTGACTGGGGCAGCTCACTCTGCTCTGCTGGATGGCAGAGGAGGTTTGAACTAAGAGATGCAAAGTTGCTTTTGGATCAGAAACTAAGGTAGAACTGAGCTGATGGGCGAACATGCTCTGCAAGTTAGGATACAAGCAGCGGAACTTTGGGTGAATTCAGTTAATTGCAGGGTGGAAACAGATGCGAACCAGCTTTGCCTTGAGATATTTTAATTGAGCTACTTGAGGTAACTTTAAAGTAGCACCAATTTTCTCAGGTTGTCAGTTGATGCCTTATCATTTTCTGCTGCAGATACTTCACCAAAGTGCACAAACTGAAAACAGGATTCAGCTTTATAAAACCTGAAGAAGGTTTGATTAAAGATAGAGCTTCATTATTTGACACATATAAGTCAAAACATAGAATGAAATGCACCATTTGCATCAAATCTAATCAGCGAGAATGTGTTTCCGGAGCATGTCCACAACTTGCTAACCCTAACCTGTACATCTTTGGAATGTGAGGAAAATTGGAGAACCCATTGGGAAGCCATGCCATCATGGGGAGAACGTACAAACTCCTTGCAGGCAGTTACGGGAATCGCACCCCAAAGAGTGATAACCGGTGCTGTAAAGTGATTGTGCTAACTGCGAAGCTAGAGTGCTGCCCTAACTATAACATGCAATTTGCTCATATTTAAAAAAGTATAAATGCAGAACATGTTGTGAAGGATACAGTGCATATAAAAAGTATTCACCACCCCTCACCTTCATATTTTATTGTTTTACAACTTTGAATCATTGTGGATTTAATTTTCTTTGACACTGATCAACAGAAAAGAGATTAATGTCAAAGTGAAAACAAATTTCTACAAATTGGTTTAAAATTATTACAATTATTAAGCACAAAATTACATAAGTATTCACCCCCTTCAAGTCAGTATTTAGTAGGAGCGCCTTTGGCAGCAATTGTAGCCTTGAGTCTGTGTGGATAGGTCTCTATCAGCTTTGCACAACTGGGCACTGAAATTTTTACCCATTCCTCTTTACAAAACTGCTCAAGCTCTGTCAGATTGTTTGGGGAAAGTGAGTGAGCAGCCTTTTTCAAATCCAGCCACAAATTCTCAATTGGATTGAGGTCTGGACTCTGACTTGGCCACTCCAGAACATTAACTTTGTTGTTTTTAAGCCATTCCTGTGTAGCTTTGGCTTTATGCTCGGGGTAATTGTCTTGCTGGAAAACAAATCTTCTCCCAAGTCACAGTTCTCTTGCAGACTGCATCAGTTTTTCCTCCTGGATTTCCCTGTAGTTTGCTGTATTCATTTTACCCTCTATCTTCAGAAGTTTTCCAGGGCCTGCTGCAGTAAAGTCTCCCCACAGGATGATGCAACCACCACCATTCTTCATAGTAAGGATGCTGTGTTTTTGATAATATGTGGTGTATGACTTACGCCAAAGATAGTGTTTAATTTGATGGCCAAAAATCTCAATTTTGGTTTTATCAGACCATAAACCTTCTTCCAACTGACTTCAGAGTCTCCCACATGCCTTCTGGCAAACCCTAGCCGAGATTTCATGTCAGTTTCTTTTAACAGTGGCTTTCTCTTTGCCACTCCCTCATAAAGCTCCCACTGGTGGAGCCCCTGGGCAACAGTCGTTGTATGCAACACACATAAACTTCCAGCATCTGCAGATTCTCTGTTGTTTGTGAGTTGTATGTGCAGTCTCTCTCATCTCACCACTGAAGCTTGGAACTCCTCCAACGTTGTCATAGTGGCCTCGCTCACTAGTCCCCTCCCTGCATGGTCACTCAGTTTGTGAGGGCAGCAGTTACAGCTGTGCCATATTCTTTCCATTTCTTGATGATTGATTTATCTATACTCCAAGGGATATTCAGTAACTTGGAAATGTTCTTACCTCCAACTACTGACTTGTACTTTTGAATAACATTTTTGCGGAGTTGTTTGGAGTGTTCTTTTATCTTCATGGTGTAGTTTTTGCCAGGATACTGACTCAACAGCAGCTGAACCTTTCAGATACAAGTGTATTTTTACTGCAGTCAATTGAAACTGGACACAGTTTCCAAACTGGACACAGGTCTCCAAAACTCGATCTCAATTTAACTGATTATGAGACGACTAAAACCAATTTTCTGCGCCAGTGATGATTTGGTGTGTCAAATTAAAGGGGGTGAATTCTTATGCAATCAATTATTTTGTATTTTATGTTTGTAATTAATTTAGATCTTTTTGTAGAGATATGTTTCACTTAGAAATGAAAGGATCATTATCTGTTGATCAGTGTCAAAAATAACCAAATTAAATCCACTGTGATTCAACATTGTAAAACTATAAACCGTGAAAACTTCCAAGGGGGATGAATACTTTTATAGGCATCGTAGGTAACAGGAAAGTACAGCTGATGGAAGGAAGTGAGTTGAGGTTTTGAGTACTGCATTTGTAGCAATACATTCAGGCATTTATGAATTTTATTCTTTTTGTGAACAACCGAAGATGGAATAACAGTTTAGACAACAGTCATTTTAGATAAATTAGCATAAATACTTAAATAAAGGAGGTAAACTATTTAAGCAAATCAGAAGAGTTAATAGATGTGTAGAATGATACTAATAATAAGATGATTGCAAATGATCTGGAGGAAAATAAATATGCTTCAGAAGACTGAATGAAATAAAACGAGTGAAGTTTTTCTTTTGTTAATTAAACCAATTTGCATTATGAGCTTGGTGCCATTCAAATTAACAGAAACAAATACATGGGGAAACAAATACAAATACATTAAAATTTTCAGCGATGAGTCAACGGTGGTATGGGCAGCAATTTATCCCGTGTGACTACACTACCAGTCTCACCATGGTTAACCATCTTTTTTGTGCAGAGAGGTAGAAAACGTTCTCAATATTATAGTGTCTTGCACTAGATGTGCAGGCTGCTCTCAATTGCGTTATCAAGACTCATCTGCAGTTTTAAACTGCCAAGCAAAAATGGGATCCCTATTGTTTCAGACTTCTGGAAGCTGGATTGTGGGCCAATTGACCACAGAATAACGCCTCTCTGCTAGTGAACACTAAGTAGCTGGAATTTGTATTCAGCCCTAGGGACTATTTACACAGAAGTCATATGGAAGTTGTAACTGATGTTATACAAATCTAAATAGTTGGAATAATATGATTTGTAATAAAATGTTTACTAAATATTCTATATAATGTACACTTGAATGCATCACATCTTGGTATGGCAATGACCCTACTCAAGATTACAAGAGGTTGCAGAGAATTATGGACACAGTCCGTCATGAAGACCATTCTCCCCTCCATAGCCTCCATCTACATACCCTGCTGCCTCGGAAAAGCAGCCAACAGAATCAATGATCCCTCTCATTTAATCATTCTCTCTGTTCCACCTTTCCAAGATGCAAAAGATACAAAATTTGTAACACTCATCACCAGTCATAAGTCTATTCTTCTGTTCTAAGAACCTAAAGTGGATCTTTGTAAAGTAAAGATGGATTCTTGATCTCACAGTCTACCTTGGAATTCCCCTTTTACCTTTTTGTCTACCTGCACTGAACTTCCTTTGCAGCAGTAACTGTAACACTGTATTATTCATTTTATTATTGACCTTCACTTTGAATTTCTTCCATGTAGTTTTGATTTGTATCGATTGCATGCAGAGCAGTTTGTCATCTCAGTCCAATAGTGAGTCAATTACTAATTATAAATAAAGCATTTTTAATTAAAAAGGGAATATTCTATCTCCAAAGAACATTGCTTCTGTTTTGATTAGCAGAAATAGTAAGTCTCCTTCTGTTCCTTGGTATTTACATAAAGTGAACAAAGTTGAAGAAAAATTATTCAAAGATTGAATGCATGTACAACAAAATATGGGTACAACAAAGGGAATACCTCTTTAAGGGAGGAGACCAAATGATTTAATATGGTAATTGGAAATCCATCATGCATTTCTTTGGTATTAAACTGAGAACATGCTGAATACCAAAATAAAAAAGGAGTTTAGATATCTAGGAGATTTTCAGGGATGAAGGAAGACACAGAGATGGAGAGGGGTGATTCTTTGGAAGAATTAAAATACAAGCAGCCAATTCAGGACAGCAAGCAAGTAACCACATTATCAAAAGATCCCAGTTAACTAACAAGAGCTTTCTGATTTCCTGGGGTTGCAAAATGGGTTGGAGCAATGCAAATTCTTTCAGTACTTAAACAATCGATGTTGTCTGTCAAATCTGAGGCAATGTTTTCTGTCGGTAGGAAAAACTCAGAATCTGGATAACCTGATTTACATAATAATGAATTAAGGAGCATGCCTTTGTTAGAATGGTTGGGTTGGCCCGATATGCTTTGGTTTGGGATTTTAGTGGGGCAATGAATGCAAAGAAAAGAGGAAGTGTTCCGTTTCTGTCCAAATAAAATGACTTGAGCCATGGCAATGAGAAATTGAACTTGCAAATACAGTATGTAATTGGTAAGGCAAATAATCCACCAGATTCTTGGGTGGATGCCAGCAGCAGGCTTGTTTGGCAAATACTGCATGATTAGACTTCATTAGAGCACACTGAGAGCATGTGATCTATTCTGACAATGTCAATGATATATCAATCATCCAGTCATTGTATATCATGCAGTAGTGAATCAAGGCAACTGGACTTACTAAGTTGTCTGGAAGAGGTTTTGCCACTCATCCAAGAGGCTTCTTTAGTCCTGATCCATGGTGGGTGGTTTCCTAGCTTATAAACTCTGTGAGTTGTTTAAAGGTATAGCAATCACATAAGGGTTGTTAAGAGTTGTAGTGATAATAAGAGGGTCATTAGTCTTATCTTTGCATGAATGGAGGTGTGAATTGTCATGGAGACACTGGGGTAGAGATGTTAGGGCTGCACTTTGAGTACCCCAACCCTTCTGTTCAGGGATGAGTTTTCCAGTTTGAAAAAGACGGCTTCTTTAACCTCTCTTTCAAACCACCGGTCCTCCCTGCCCAAAATGTCCATATTGTTATCATCAAAGGAATGTCCCTTGTCCTTTAGGTGTAGATATACAGCCGAGTCTGAACGTATATCGCACTGAGAATATCCCCACCAACATTACTGCTAAAGACAAGGAGATTAAGTGTTTGAGAGAAGCCTTGAAAGCTCATGGCTACTCTGACTGAGCTTTCAACAAGACAGCAGCAAAAACCAGCAGGGACATCAGCCCAACAGAGGTAAGGAGCAAAGCAGACAGACAAACATATCATCCCATAGATAGCTGGAATTTCACAACACATGCCAGATCCCTGTGTTTTTCAAACCTGCAAACACACTCAGACAGAAACTCGCCCACCCCCGGGATCCCACACCCAACCATAAACAGAGTGATACTGTATATGCTATCGAATGCAGTGAGAACTGCACAGATCTGTATATCAGCGAGACAAAGCAACCGCTTCACCAGCAGATGGTTCGACATAGGAAGGCTAACACCTCAGGTCAAGACTCGGCTGCAGATCTGTACCTAAAGGACGAGGGACACACCTTTACACATTTTGGACAGGAATGACAGGCAGTTTGACAGAGGGGCTAAAGAAGCAGTCTTTGTCAAGCTGGAAAACCCATCCCTGAACAGAGCGGCTGGGATACAACACCACCTATAAGCTACTTACAATGCAGTCAGAACATCTCTGCCTCAGCATCCCCACAACAGTTCACACCTCCATTCATGCAAAGATAAGACTAATGACCCTTTCATCACCTCTACAGCTCCCAACAACCACAGATGATTACTACACCTTTAAACAACTCACAGAGTTTATAATCTGAAAAACTACCCACTATGCATAAGAGCTGAAAAAGTTTCTTGGATGAGTCACGAAATGTCTTCAATACAATGCAGCAAGTCCAGTTGCCTTGAGTCACTGCTGCCATTAAATTATTTTCAGCAAGAACACACTGGTTGGTGGAACAGATTTCATATTAACATGAAAACTTTATCTTTATGCTTGTATAATTTTTGCAGTCCTAACTATCAATGAGCCCATCATACAACACTGCGGTTTTGTCGATACAGAATGACGCTGGAGTAAAAATTGAAAACACCGGAAAACTCTGATCAAGGAATGTTGCCCAATCTGCTGAGAATGTCAAGGATTTTCTGTTTTTCCTTCAGATTTACAGTGTTTCCTTTTAATTTTTTTTATTTACTAGTAGGATGCTGGGATTGTTGTAGTAGGAAAGTCTTCACTACTTGCTTCTGACCACATCTTCTTCCTGCTTAAGATCCTTGACATAAACATGGAATACAGCATGTTCATCCTCAATTACAAACCTTTGCATTTTTAAGTTCAGTATCACAAAGAATACAAATTTGAAGTAATTGATAATAATAACCTTAATATTCTTATCAATGATTGTTATACTGGCAGGAAAATATCAAATAAATGTAAAGAATCAGATCTACATGTGCTTATATGTTTTTACTTCATGTTAGCATATAAGTAGTCAATGTTATTTAATAAATGTGAAGGCAATTGATTTTGAAACTAAGTGCATGTACAAAATGTCACTTAAATAGAGAAGAATTATGGTTTGATACAGAGTTCATGTCACCTTGATCATACGTTGAAGTGTCTTTGAAACTAAGGATCTTCTTTAGCTTGGTCTTACTGGAGAACACACTGAGTACTTTCTGCTCTTTCAACCTTAAGACTAAATGTTATGAAACATTAAGCTTCTGATTAGTGAATCATATAGTCAATCTACGTATAAAAGTGGGAGAACGGTATAGTATCTGAGACCACATTGAAAGTTTCCAACAGACACAATTTTTGCATCTGCTAAAGCTTTGAGATTGACTCAAGCTCATATAAATGCTTCAGGCGTACTTTCTCAACATTTTTGCTAATAATTTTGCTGCACTATCATTAACCCTATGTGGCATTTCTCTCTTGCCAAAATACCAAAATATATTTAACAGTATTATAATTTATTTCCCTATTTGTTTTATTTGTTTTATTTCCCTATTTATAATTTATTTCTTCTCTGGAAGAACAGACCTACATTTGCAGTACCTCCTCTTTGACTGATTTGCAACTGCATGTTTGAAATTCAAATGTTCTCCAACAATGAATGAGCATTATAAATTATTTTAGCTTTGCTGACTTTAGGAGCCTAATTAGTATTATAAATTTATAATGGTTGTTTTCAGGTTTCTGTGCATTTTGTAACAGAATATGTAGATTATTTCCTGACAATTAAGGGCCAAGTTATTTCACTCTGGTGAATCTTCATTGAATTCCTTCCATAGGTAAAACGTTCCTCCTCAGATAAGAAGACCAAAATTGCATACACACTCAGCAACCACTTTAATAGATACACCTGTAGACCTGCTCATTAATGCAAAAATCTAATCAGCCAATCATGTGGCAGCAACTCAATGCTTAAAAGCATGCAGACGCAGTTAAGAAATTCGGCTGTTTTTCGGAATGAACACCAGAATGGGAAAGAAATGTGATCTACGTGACTTAGACTGTGGAACGATTATTGTTGCCTGATGAGGTGGTTTGAGTATTTCAGAAACAGCTGACCTTCTGGATTTTCATGCACAACAGTCTCTAGAGTTTATAGAGAATGGTGGGAAAAGCCAAATAACATCCCATGAGCTACGGTTCTGTTGGCAAAAATTTCAGTTTTATGAGACAGGCCAGAGGAGATTGGCCTTTCTGGTTCAAGTTGACCAGAAGGCAACAGTAACTCAAGTAACCACATGTTACAATAGTAGTGTGCACAACATGTCAAACATGAATATGGATGAACTACAGCAGCAGAAGACCATGAACATACAGAAATACATTCATTGGCCACTTTGTTAGGTGCATCCACTGATGCACCTGAATGTAAATCAGTGATGTGGTCTCACCATGGACCTGCCTAAAGCAACAAAGCTCCTCTGCCCAGATCATCCCAATATGAAGGTTTGTCTTGTTAACCACTGCACTTAGAATATAGGACATCTAACACAACTGCACAGTAACAGATCCTTCAGCCTATTATTGCTGTGCTGACCTTCTAACTGACTCTAAGACCAATCTAACTCTTCTCTGCTACATAGCCCTCCATTTTTCTATCATCCATACACCTATCAAAGAGTTCCTTAAACACCTTTTCTGCTTACTTTCAGCAACAGGTACACAAAGGCACTTATATCTTGATGCATCTCCTTCTTTCACATAGAACATAAAACATAGCACAGTACAGTACAGGAACAGGCCCTTCAGCCCACAATGTTGTTCTGAACCAATTAAATTAGTTATCAAATGTCCAGCTAAACTAATCCCTTCTATCTACACAATGTCCATGTCCTTCCGTTTCCCTCACATTCATGTGTCTATCTAACCATTTCTTAAATATCCCTAACATACCTGCCTCTACCACCACCCCGGGGCAGGGCCTCATTATATTGCACCAGCCATTTATCTGCCCCCCCCCCCACAATTTGCCCAGTTTTGTACGTTCTGAGGTGACTGGAGAGACCAATGTGGCAACTGCAGTCTCCTCTTCAAATGCTGTCTTTCAGTGCAGGTGGGCAAATAGTTGGTAAGGTAATTTATTACTTACATAAATAACTCCCAGCACTCTTGATACTGTCAATGCTATTTTGAATTCTCTTTCACTCTGAGTGAGCTTGGGTCAAATATTCCTAGTAGTTGGTGGGGATTTCTTCGTATCTTTAAAGAGATATCCTTGACCCTTTTTCTCTGTCTGACTGGTAGTCTATTCCAATGGCAGAGCTTAAAATAGATTTCATCATTTCAGTGACATGCAAATGAGGAAGACTCTCAACTGTAGCCAACTGAATCTTTAGTGATGGGGATGATGTCCTAAGAGAGGATACTGAATGTTTGCTCACTTGTGACTTTGCATGCATTCATGCTTCAAAACATTGTTCACTCATTCACTGAAGCTTATGAAAGGACGAGTACAGGGTGATTAATGAACTCAAAGACTGTAAAGAAAATAGGCTGCACTAGTTGCATAACATTTAACATAATATTGTTAAACAATTGTATTTTAAAGACAACAATGCTATTGATAGCAGGTTAAAATCAGTTAGAGTTCATGGGAGATCAAATTCATTCGTATATTTATCATATGTACATTAAAACATTCAGTGACGTGCTGCAGCACAACCTAAGGATGCTCTGGGTGCAGCTCACAATTGTCACCACACATTCCCATGCAAACGTAGTGCATCCACACTGTCCAGCAGAACAAAAACAAAACAGCAGCATCAGAACGCAACAACACTGAACATAACGAGCAACGAAAGAGCAACAGCAAAGCAAGCCTTCTCCCTCCCTCCCACTTACTCGCCCACTCACACATACCGACTGTCCTCCAATCCCCGGATTGGCCACTGCTGGGCTTCCATCCTCCAATTAACACACAGTCTCACAGACACCAGGCCTCCAATTTGCCCAGTGGATTCACTGACTCATAGACTCAGGGCTTTGGCCAATAGGCTTTGGTGTCTGGACTTCAATCGACCTTTGGGCTTTGAAATTGACCCCAGGACGAGCCAGTGGTGGGATCTTGATCTCCAGGCTTCAAACTCCGCACTGATCTGTGGATTTGGCACTGAGCTAGAAATTCAGAGGAAATTGTGCAAAGAACATGAGTATAATGGCAGCATTGGACTATCAGTGTAATGAAATCTGTGTTTCAAAAACAGGTTTCAGTAAGGGTTACAATCTACTTACTGGATTGCCATTAAAAATTTACTAGTTCACAAATGTCCATTGTGGAGTGAGATCTGTGGTTGCCCAGTGTCAGTCTCTGTAACTAGAGAAACTGATCTCTTAACAGCCATCTTTTCAAGCTTTACAATCCAGACACACCATTGTGTGACTGACTTTAAACTGCCCTCCGGAACAGTCCAGCAAGCTTCCTAGTTTATAGAGTAAATAAGAAAAAACAATAGATACCAGTCTTTACGCAGCAGCCACATCCCGCAAGGAACACCATCAAATCCAAAGGGATTGTTGGGAACAGATTTTCAATGCTTAGTTCCAGTACACCAATGAATATTAACTGACCACCTTCGCAATTCACAGTGAGCTGGATGCAGAGAAATATTAAATCATGTTCATTTCTTTAGCACCTCACATAATCTCATCACATTGCAGTTAATGAAGTAATTGTGAAATGTAGTCTCCGCTGCAATGTAAGAAGAAGATTAGCTTTATCTGTCACAAGAACATTGAAACTTCAAAACATATAGTAAAATGTGTCTCTTGTTCTATGAGGCTGTGGTGGCCAGTGCTATCATGTTTGCTGTTGTGTGCTGGGGCAGCAGGCTGAGGGTAGCCGACACCAACAGAATCAACAAACTCATTTGTAAGGCCAGTGATGTTGTGGGGGTGGAACTGGACTCTCTGACAGTGGTGTCTGAAAAGAGGATGCTGTCCATGTTGCATGCCATCTTGGACAATGACTCCCATCCACTCCATAATGTACTGGTTAGGCACAGGAGTACGTTCAGCCAGAGACTCATTCCACCGTGATGCAATACTGAGCATCATAGGAAGTCATTCCTGCCTGTGGCCATCAAACTTCACAACTCCTCCCTCGGAGTGTCAGACAACCTGAGCCAATAGGTTGGTCCTGGACTTATTTCCACATGGCATGATTAACTTATTATTATTTAATTATTTATGGTTTTATATTGCTATATTTCTTCATTATTCTTGGTTAGTGCGGCTGTAACGAAACCCAATTTCCCCTCAGGATCAATAAAGCATGTCTGTCTGTTACATCAACAACGACATGAATATGTGCTGAGGGCAGCCGGCAAGTGTCACCACACTTCTGGCATTAACATAGCATGCCCACACCTGACAAAGCCTAACCCTTATGTCTTTGGAACGTGGAAGAAAACTGGAGAACCCAGAGGAAAACCCAAGCAATCATGGGGAGGATGTACAAACTTCTTTTTAAATTGAGATACAGTACAGAGTAGGCCCTTCAGGGGCATTGAGCCATGCCTCCCAGCAACTCCTGATTTAACCCTAGCCTAATCACTGGATAACTTACAATGACCAATTAACCTCCCAATTGGTACATCTTTGAATTGAGGGTGGAACCCAGAAGACTCAGAGAAACCCCACGTGGTCACAGAGAGAACACACAAACAGCTTACAAACAGCGACAGTAAGAAATGTGGCAGCTAATTGGTGTACTATATGGTACTTAAATATATAACCTGGCAACCGACATTCTCGGTTTTTGTTGAAGAATAAAGATTGTCATGTGAGTGTGGGGAAAATTTACCCACCATTCCATGAAGCGGTACTACAAGTTTTTAACAATAAGCAAGAACAATGAAGATTTTGGGAAAGTTGACTATCTGGTCAGGAAATCAGAGTGCGACAGTTAATTTAAGAAATAATCTCCCAAAACAAATAAAAAATCTAATTTAAGGATTAGTCACAGGCAACTGCTTCCCTTAAGTTGTTTCTTGTATTTGATCACGTACTTGATATCAATAATCTGCAGATGACACCATGCAATTTCATTGTTCAATGTGTTCGCATCAAATTCCTCTTTCTGCTATTTTAATGGATAGTTACGCTAATGTGATAGTTACAAGAAAGGAGGGGGAAATCTGATATGAATATGTCAGGCTTTCTGAGGATATATCAAACACTGTAATTTCCATGCTAATGTTTAGCTGGTTAGGCAAACATTCTAGACCGACAGTGTTCTGTCAAACGTGTATGAAATGCTTGCAGCACACCTTCAATTGTCCAGTGCACTGTATAGTCAGATGTTATACCCTCAATGCATATGATTGTGTCATGTATTTCCAAGCTAAAAACAACAACTTTTGACCTGCTGCTATTAAAATGCTGTGTAACAACACAAAACAGATTAGAAATTAGGAAAACCTTCCAGATTCGAAATTCAAGATTGTTTAATGTGATTTCCAGTGCACACACAGAGTAAAAGAAAATGAAATAATTGATACTCCAGATCCAATGCAGCACAGAAAAATACAAAAAGATAAAGAACATAATGACAATAAAAGGCACAATAAATATATATTCATAAGATAGCTTATATATTCTGTACATAGATTGATTGTATGTACACAAAGATTCACTAGGTAAAGAAGTATCTGTACATGAGGTGACTGACAGGAAATGATAAAGTAGTGGCGGTGGGGGGCTGTGGAGGGGTGGTTTAGTGGGTGGAGGTGTTGATCATCCTTACTGCTTGGGAAAGTAACTGTTTTTGAGTCTGCTGGTCCTGGCATGGGTGCTACATAGCCTCCTCCCTGATAGAAGTGGAACAAAGAGTCCACGAGCAGAGTGTGTGGGATCTTTCACATTGTTGTTGATATTTTTCTGCACCTTTCTGTGCATGTATGTCCTTGATGGCGTGTAGGTTGGTACCGGTGACACACTGGACAGTTCTGATTACCGTTGCAGATCCACCTTGCTGCCGCAGTGCAGTTTCCATACCATAGAGAGGGGCAGCATGTTAAGATGCTCGCTACTGCACACTTATAGAAGCTTGTGTGTACGGATCAGCACAGTCCAGCTCCACTCAGACTCAAACCTTACAACATATCTTAAACTCAGCTAGCAGTTGTGGCAGGCCTTAAGTGTTATGATGGGCTACCACACAAGATCAGGCAGCATTACTGGCAACAGCACATTCTGTCACAATGAGCTTAACACATTCAAGGTACATTGTGAGCAGAAGGGGATTGGAATGTCACCACAAGCCCTGACAGTCTCCAATGCACCTGAACCCACAGTCACCATTGCAGACATAAGACCAGTCTTCCAGAAAGCAGTCTGCGAAAAGCACTTGGCTTGAATGATGTTCTTGGCTGTGTCCTCAGATCCTGCTGGCAGGGGTACTTGCAGACATGTTTAATCTCTCCCTGCTTCAGTCTGAGGTTGCCTTAATGAGAGTGGCCCAGCTGCTCTGACAACCACCATTATAAAGTTCATTGAGAGGCTGGTAATAGTACACATTAACCACAGCATCTCAAAAAACCATGATAGACTTCATTTCATCTACCACCAAAACATACCTACGGCAGACATCTCTCTGGCCCTACACTAACCTCTGGAGCATCTAAAGAGTAAAAGCATTTATATAAGATCATTGTTTATTGATTAGAGGTCACCTTCAGGACTATAATCCCAAGCAAACTCTTCTCCAAACTCCTAGACTTGGGACTGAACAGTTCACTTTGCAGATGGATCTTCACTTCCTGACCCACATACTGCAATCAGTAGGAACAGACAGCAACAGTTACTCTCAACACTCGTGCCCCATATGGTTGTGTCCTCAGCTCTGCTCCCTGTACATTCCAACTTTGTGGCGAGACTCTGCTTTAATTCCATCTGCAAGTTTGCAGATGATACCACTGTAGTGGGCTGTATCTCAAATAATAATTTGGTATATTCCCGTTCTTTTTGATTCTGCTTTTGAAACCTAAAGCATTCTGCAGTCAACAGTAGTTTTGGTTCTAAATGTTCCTGCATTACATGCCTGATATCAGAATGGAACCACTCTCCCACAAAGTGGTGAAGGCATCCGATGTCATCTGGAGATGACACCTAGGTCTTTTTAGAAAAGCAGAGTCATATGTCAGAGAAGGAAATTGTCTATAGCTGTCAGAACCGCTTCTTACAGTCCCAGAATCAACTCCTATGGAGGAAGCCCCAGAAGCCAAGATTGTTTCACAGACATAAGTCTTACCTGCCAAACAGAGTGACCTTCCTCTCCTCCCTTCGCAGGAAAGACATTATCCCCAAGAGTAAGAAACCATTAGTCCAGAATGGGACAATTTAAATGTTACTGTGCAGTTGATGTCTATAGAGTAATTCTACTATATAATATATTGTGTATATATTATATACACAATATATTGATTTGGAGTGTATCACTAATCAAAGAGGAGTTTAGTGTATTTAATATTTCAGTAATACTGAAGTAATATTGTAAGTATTTTGTTTGATTAAGCACTCTTTGTTTGCATAATTCATGACAGGTTATTTGTAAGAAGCGTGTGAATGGCATATGTCATTATGCTACCATGATATATGTGAGCTCCTTTCCAAAGTAAAACTAAGCATACATGTTCTCCTGGGTTCCTGCACTTTTCTCTTGATTAGTTTCTGGAATTACAAAACATAACAATTAATAGCCCGTTCTTGCCCAATCACGTAAATGCCACAGCCTAAAACGCTCACCAGCACATCTATTTCCTCAAGAGACTGAAGAAGTTTGGCAGGTCCCCTTTGAGCTTCACCAATTTTTATCAATTTGCCACAGAAAGCCACTTAATTGGATGCATCACAGCTTGGTATAGGAATAACTGTGTCTGTGATTGCAAGAAACTGCAGCGAGTTGTGGATGCAAATCAGCAAACCATGGAAAACTGCCTCCATTCCATGGAGTCTGTCAACACTTCTTGCTGCCTTAGTAAAGCGGACAGATTACTCGAAGACCCCACCCATCCCAAACATACTGAGTCCTTCCCACTCCCATTAAGAAGAAGAATCAGACCTCTACAAACCTACCACCAGGCTCAAGGACAGATACTACTTCACTGTTAAAATACAATTGAACAGTTTCCTGGTATGAAAAGATGGACTTGTGACCTCACAGTCCACCTCATTATGGCCTTACACTTCACCGTTTTCCTATACTGCGCTTTCTCTGTGATTGTAACATGTAAATCTACATTCTGTCGTTATTACCTCAATCCAATGTTATAATGAATTGATCTGTATTACCTGTTTGCTAGACTAGTTTTTCACTGTACCTTGGTACATGTGATATAATAAACCAATTTACCATTTTAACAATTTGAAAATCAGTATGTAAATGTGCAACAAAGGGCACAATTATAATGGTTCTCCTGCAACTGATTGCTTATATTTCCTTCCAAGAAAGAAGGTGGCAATTTAACCTGTGGTGAACTACATATACCTCTCTGGACACGCCCCCCCCCCCCACCGCTGACTGCTCCTGTGGCTCCTCCCACTGACTGTGGCTCCTCCCATGGACCCCGATATAAAGGCGATTGAGGCCTGAGCCCTGGTCTCAGTCTCCAGGATGTAGTCTGATGGTCAACCACTGCTTGTTCCTTCTTCCAGTCAATAAAAGCCGCTATCTCGCCTTTATGTCTCAGAGTGAGTTATTGATGGTGCATCAATTTTATTGACTGGAAGTTTTAAAACATGGAAACCGTTTTACGTCCAGAAAGATTGGATTTGGACCCCCAAGACCCTGAAGCAGTTCTTGCCTTTGAACTCTGGCTTGCATGCTTCCAATCGTACTTGGAGGAGGTTAGTGCAACTAAACCCGCTGTTATTCACAGAATTCTCCTCTTGAGGGTCACCCCGAAAGTTTACTCACTTATCAGAGACCTGCCGACCTACCAAGGGGCACTGGACGCCCTCAAAAGACAGTACCTGCGGCCGGTGAACACCTTCTACGCAAGACATCGTTTAGCTACGCGACGACAGCGGCCTGGAGAGTCGAGCGCCGAGTTTCTCTGAGCCCTACAGACACTCGTGCGAACTTGCGACTGCAAAACTCTCACAGCGGAACAGCATGCGGAGCTCCTGGTATAAGACGCCTTTGTTACAGGGATCAGGTCAGTGTACGTGCGCTAGCGGCTGCTGGAAAATGCCGATCTTACCTTACACTTGGCGATTGAGATGGCCGACATGCTGGAGGCCGCTCTGCACTACGCTGACGCTGTCCAGCAGCGCGATCCCCTGCCGGTCCCGTGGACACCTCAGACCCCGCCACCCGCGAGCAAATACACTGCTGCCTCTGCCAGACACGAGTCCACAAACTCCCCGAATCCGACCACAGCTGCTGCCGGTCGCAAGTCTGTGCAGTGTTACTTCTGCAGACTTGAAAAGCACCCCTGGAAATGCTGCCCGGCCCGAGAAGCAACCTGCTCCAGCTGCGGGAATAAGGGCCATTTCGCCAGGGTCTGTAAGTCTGAACCACGAGCAGGGTCGGGCAGTGCTGCATTTGAGGCCTGGGGGCCACCATCTTGCCTGCCCGCCTCTTGCGAGGCATGGGGGCCGCCATCTTGCCTGCCAAGATGGGGGCGGCCATCTTTGTCGGCGCCACCTCGCCCCGCCCCCAACCCACCGGTGCTTACCGGGCATCAAGACAGCAGTTCAACTCTGGCCTCCGTAACCCTCGAACAAAGCGCCCCACACCAGCTTGCAAGGTCAATGATGGACATCCTCCTAGCTGCCTGTTTGACACGGGCAGCACTGAGAGTTTTATTGACCAGGACACAAAACAATGCTGCGGACTCATGACATGGCCGGTAAGCCAGAGAGTCACCATGGCTTCTGGGTCGCATTCCACAGACATCCGGGTGGGTTGTGTAGTGACATTGGTGGTGCAGGGCACAGAATATCGGGACTTTGCGCTACTGGTCATGCCTCAACTGTGCGCGCCTGTGCTATTGGGACTGGACTTCCAGAGCCACCTTGAAAGTGTGACTATGGCATATGACGGGCCCCTCCCACCACTCACTGTCAGGAATCCTCAGTTTTGTCGGACTTCGTCATATACCCCGCTACTGACCACACACACACACACACACCGAACCACATGTCCCGCCCAGCGCCATGCCGACAGCTGCGCTATTGACACCACTTGCAGCCTCTCCACCCTTAAGATCCCTCCCCCACCGCCCTTCGCCAACCTGACCCACGACTGTAAACCTGTGGCAACTAAAAGCAGGAGGTACAGCACGGGGGACAGGGCCTTCATTCAGTCAGAGGTGCAGCGGCTGCTCAGGGAGGGGATCACTGAACCAAGCACAAGTCCTTGGAGGGCCCAGGTGGTTGTTGTTTGGATTGGGCAGAAACATAGGATGGTCGTGGACTATAGTCAAACCATCAATAGGTTCACGCAGCTTGACGCGTACCCCCTAACTCACATCGCGGATATGGTCAACCAGATAGCTCCGTACAAGGTATACTCGACAATAGATCTGAAATCTGCTTATCACCAGCTCCCCATCTGCCCAGAGGGCCGCCCCTACACTGCCTTCGAGGCGGGCAGCAGGCTCTATCACTTCCTGCGCGTCCCATTTGGTGTCACAAATGGTGTCTCTGTCTTCCAGAGGGAAATGGACTGGATGGTGGACCAGTGCCAACTGAAGGCCACATTTCCCTATTTGGATAACATCAGCATCTGTGGTCGCGACTGGCCAGATCACAACACCAACCTCCAACGATTTTTCCAAGTGGCCAAAGCCCTGAACCTTACTTATAATAGGGACAAGTGTGTGTTCGGAACCACCCGACTCGCTATCCTTGGGTATGTCATGGAAAACGGGGTCATTGGCCCTGATCCCAACCGTATGCGCCCCCTGTTAGAACTCCCTCTTCCCACCACTCTCAAAGCCCTCAGACGGTGCCTAGGCTTCTTTTCCTATTACACCCAATGGGTCCCCCATTTCGCAGACAACGCCCGCCCCCTGGTCAAATCTACCACTTTTCCCCTCTCTGCCGAGGCCCGCACGGCCTTCAGCTGCATTAAAGGGGACATTGCCAAAGCAACGATGCATGCGGTGGACGAGACCGCTCCCTTCCAAGTGGAGTGTGATGCCTCCGATTTCGCGCTGGCTGCTACCCTCAATCAGGCAGGCAGGCCGGTAGCGTTCTTTTCTCGTACCCTTCAAGGCTCTGAAATTCGGCACTCCGCGGTGGAGAAAGAAGCCCAGGCCATAGTGGAAGCTATTAAGCACTGGAGGCACTATCTCGCCGGCAAAAGGTTCACCTTGCTGACCGACCAGCGCTCGGTTGCATTCATGTTCAGCAACCAACAGTGGGGCAAAATCAAAAATGATAAAATTTTGCGGTGGAGAAAAGAACTCTCCACCTACAACTATGATATCCTGTACCAGCCTGGAAGGCTCAATGAGCCCCCTGATGCCCTATCCCGGGGAGCGTGTGCCAGTGCGCAGCTTGACCGGCTATATGCCCTCCATGCACATCTTTACCACCCAGGAGTCACCCAATTTTACCATTTCATGAAAGCCCGGAACCTGCTGTACTCCCTTGAGGACATCAGGACGATGACCGGGGACTGCCAAGTCTGCGCTGAGTGCAAACCGCACTTCTACCATCCTGAAAAGGCACAACTTATCAAGGCCACCTGCCCCTTTGAGCGACTGAGTGTTGACTTTAAGGGCCCCCTTCCCTCCACCGACCGCAATGTCTACTTTCTCAACATTATCGACGAGTACTCGCGATTCCCCTTTGCCATCCCCTGCCCTGACACCACTGCCACGCCCGTCATAAAAGCCCTGCGCCAGCTCTTCACTCTGTTTGGATATCCCTGCTATATCAACAGTGATAGAGGGTCCTCCTTTATGAGTGACGAGCTGTGCCAGTACCTGCTGGCTCGGGGCATTGCTGCTAGTCGAACCACGAGTTATAATCCCCGGGGAAATGGACAGGTGGAGAGGGAGAATGCCACAGTGTGGAAGGCCACATTTTTAGCCTTTAGGTCAATGAGATTGCCGGTCTCTTGATGGCAGGAGGTCCTTCCTGAGGTACTCCACTCTATCCGCTCCCTGTTATGTACGTCCACCAATGCCACCCCTCACGAGTGCCTATTCTCTTTTCCCAGGAAGTCTGCCACTGGGACCACCCTACCAGCTTGGCTGACGTCCCCAGGGCCAGTGCTGCTCCGGAAACATGTGAGGAGCAATAAATACTCCCCGCTGGTCGAGAGATTTCCCCTTCTATATGCAAACCCCCAGTATGGTTACGTGGTCTTACCTGATGGGCGGGAGGACACGGTCTCCGTCCACGACCTGGTGTCCACAGGAGCAGCAGACCACTACCCCGAACACTCCACAGTAACTATGAACCCTGTACCTGAGGTGACGCCATGCAAGCCGAGCCCTACAAAGACTCCTCACGACACTCCTATACCGTGCATCTCACACGCGCATATACCAGGCGCCTCGCACATGCATGAGGGATCACTGACGCCTAGTGGGCTGACACCTCCAGTTAGGCCGGAACCAGCACAACCTCCGTCTCCGGTGCAATCACCACTGGCACCTGTGCAATCACAGCCGGTGCTACGTAGATCGCAGCGACAGATTCGACCACCTGATAGACTTAACCTGTAAATATACTTGTAAGAAATTTCGCCCCATGGGGACTCTCTTTTAAAGCAAAGTGGGGGGGGGGTGAATGTGGTGAACTACATTTACCTGTCTGGACACGCCCCCCCGCTGACTGCTTCTGTGGCTCCTCCCACTGGCTGTGGCTCCTCCCACAGACCCCGGTAGAAAGGCGATTGAGGCCTGAGCCCTGCCCTCAGTCTCCAGGATGTAGTATGGTGGTCAACTACTACTTGTTCTTTCTTCCAGTCAATAAAAGCCCATATCTCGCCTCACGTCTCAGAGAATTATTGATGTTGCATCATAACCCACCTCAGATCTATCCTATCCATTTTATTCTCCCACTTATTTCCCTCTAAGCCATTCTCTCTCACACTCACATCTACAGTATGCAACTATAATTCTCTGAGGACCCAATGGCACGAGGAACAATTTCCAGCAGTCAGTTAACCTCCCACCTAGCCTACCATCCTTTGGAGTGATGGAGGATACGGAGGGAAGGGAACACACATGATCACGAGAAGAACATGCAACCTTCACAAAAAGATCACCAGAGGTCAGTATTGAAACCTGTTTTTGGAAATGCGAGGCAGCATTACTGCCTGCTCAGTACCCTACCTCATAGCTATCTTTTTTTTTTCATAAACTAATGCAGTTTTGCCCACAGCAAGGAACATTCATACATTCGTGAGTAAAAGTGCAGAAGATGGAACCAGCCAACAACGCAACCAAAGGCGGCGTCCTTCAGACAGTTCATGAAACTATTTATTTTACTTCTTCTTTCAGGTATGATTCTTCTACTATTATAACCTGTGACTTACATTTTGATACTGTGTTTCCAGCAAATTGAATGATCTAGCACCCTGCTGTCTCCGAGGGGGTTCAGTGAGGTTTCAAACAGAGTGTGCAGCCTGGTGGCCAAGAAGCCTGGAGATGGGGAACAAGCCAGAAATCGACTCCATCTCTCACTGATCCTGCCAATAAAGCATCAAACTAGATTGAAATCAATGAGGATGAGAGCAGAAGGTAAGCAGGTGTTCAACATTTCCTGCCTGCAAGTGACCAGCCTCTCATTCGCTCTCGGTCGCTGTTGCTTGAGGAAGGTGCCTGGACTTGAGCAGTTTCTCTCTCGCTCTCACTCACCGCAGCTGAAGGAAGATGCCTCCGTCCGATCAGTCTCTCTCTTCCTCTCACTCGAAGCTGCAGGAGGAAGGTCCAGAGTCTTGAGTCTTGAGCAAGGTTCGGTTGACATGGTGTGTGGATAGGACTCCATCGTTCTCCTTATGATGCATTTCTGGTTTCTGGTTACTCTTCTTTTTGTTGCTATTTTGTGCAGTTTTGATCGGGACAGACAAACTCTGTGGCCCACAGTCAATGAACGGCACAGCACTAAGTTGAACTGAATTGAACTAAACTAAGCATTCCTCGACTGTTTCAATGACTTTGTGGCTTGATGTTTTATATTCTGTGGTTTTGCACATATTTTGCTGTTAACACAATTTTTTTTTTGCACATTGGGTTTCTGATGTTCTTGAATGGTTTCCATGGTGTGTGTTTGTTTCGGGGCTGTCTGTGGGAAGACGAGTGGCAGGGTTGTACATTCTTTGATAATGAAGTCAATAAATTTTGACTTTGAATCTTTGACTCTTAAAAATTTAAAATGAATGAATAGCCATTATGTATTAGATGTAGATTTCCTGCAGTTTTTATCATGAGGCAAGGCAACTTTAATCATGTTTTCACAATCTCCCCCTCAACAAGATTTATTTCCTTGCATTCAGAGGTATTCATCAATTTGCTGTTCAACTGGGAAATAGGACACAGCACATAAAAAAGAACTTAAACTTAGCTGATAAGAATACATTCCAAAGAGGAACACATAGAAAAAATATTATAAAGAGTTTTCTTCCTATTCTTTCAAACAATGAACATAAATGTATATTGTCAGCAATAGCTGCTATCATATAATTAGTCAAAGATCTGAGTATGGAGTTTCTGAACTGCATTGTATAGATTGTGGAATAACTTATTGCTGTGTTGAGTAGATGGGGCAGATTGGAAGGAAATTGCTCATATCAGAGGTAGATAAAAATAGATTTAAGGCGAGGGATTTTTAAGGGGAAGACACTTCGAGGGCATTTGAGGGGGACTTTTCCATCCAGAGATTGATGGAGCGCACTGCTGGAGAGTGTGGTGGAAGCAAAACCACTTATAGCATTTAAGAAGTTTTGAGATGAACTCTTAAATCATCTAAACATAGAAGGCTATTGACCATGGGGATAATCTGGATGAACTCCCAGTTGTTATCCTGGATGTGTTGGGCCATAGAACCTGCTTCCTTTTCAAGTCTCCGGGACTCTCTCTAACAATGGATTGGGTGAGATTGAGTCTGTGACCCACCTTACCAATTCATACTGAGAATTTGCATACCATGGAAGGAGAGCTGATCTGAGTGTTAACTGCCTATCAAGCATCAATACACTATTTTGATTTAACCTACATATTTTCTCCTATTTTCTAATTCTGATCTGACAGAGTAAGAAGCTGACTTTGAAGTGAATAATCAAGAGAGTCCTAAGGTCAGAGTTGTAGAGGTATGAGGCACAGGAATAGATCTTACGGCTCAATTCATCCATATCGATCAAGATGTTCACTTGAGCTGGTCCCATTTGCCTGCACTTTTCCAGTTGATTCACCTCTCTAAATGTTTTAATTATCATTTATCGTAATCATACCCATTGCTACCATTTCCTCAGGCAGCTCATTCCATACACTTTGGCTTATCACTCTTCTGATGAAGTGATTCATTCAAAACGTCAACTGTTTATTCCCCTCTGTAGATGTTGCCTAACCCATTGGGTTCCTCTAGCATTTTGTGTGTGTTGCTATCATTATGCTTTCTTTATTTTTGCTGTCAATATGAAAAACAGATCACTTTTTCACATGTTAAACTTCATTTGACAGTTCTTTCAAGATTCGAGATTGTGAATTGTCCTATTTCAGTACACAAGTGTAAAAGAGAATGAAATGATAATTACTCTGGATCCGATACAGAATAAAGAACATAAAAAATATAAATATAAATGTTTTGGCCATTTACTTAATGTATCTCTATACATTAATTTCCCCTAAACTTTTGTATCATCAGCAAAGTTAGCATGACTTAGGCACTTCCATCCAAATCATCTGTGTAAATTTTTGGAAGTTGAAGACCCAGTGTCAATCTCTCTGATATAGAAATGTTTTGATATTACTGAGTAAAACAACAAAAGTGCTGGATGGCATCATACCTGTACTGAACTTCCAGTTCCAGAACTTACTGAATCTATCTGTTGAATTCTTGGTAATTAATGAGCATGCATCATAGATTAAAGGAAAGATCCAAGGACATTACATGCAATCTGCTTTGTACATCCTAGGCCTCTTATCCCTAATTATCAATTTATTTAAATTAAAGGTTCCAAATTAACAAACTCACCTCTTGTGTCCCAGTTAATGTTTTATTCACATTACTGTAATGGTTGATTAATTATTATCTTTACACAATGTCAGCTGAGGCTCACTTGGAACATATTGGTTCCTTAATCAAAGGATTTGTGATTTGCAATCTACAGCATAACTCCCAACCAGGAAAGTAGCTATTCCTTCAGAGCAGCTTTGAGGGCTTGTTGTATGGCCAGGGATCCTGCTTGTGGTGATTGACTACTGGAGAGACAGTTGACACTTCAGAAAGTCGGCAACTGGGGCAGGAAGGACTAGCAGCCCAACCTGTATCTTCCAAGAGGAAGATACCATACATGCTATGATCAGGCTTATGGAGACATACCCCAAGGGGGATCTGAGAGGTGAGGAGGATGACCACCACACAAGGATGGACCTGAGAACAGCAACCTTTGCAAACAGACCATCGAATACCAGTGACAGATGAATTTGCGGCAAGGTCTGTAAAGACGTGCGTGGCCTAAAAATACATCAGACCAAGATGAAATATCTGGAGCAGGAGAGAGCAACGCAGTGCAGGGATTTATTCCTTGTGGGATGCAAGGGGAGCCTGGCCTGGAGTCACCCATGGTGCTGCAAGCATCAGAAACCCCCACTCCAGGCAGAGTAGCAAGTCACTGGCAGGTTAAGTGGCCCCCAGCAAGTAATTGGAGGGTGGCTGCATTTTCAGGAGTGTATAGTCCATATCATTGAGACAATAGTCAAGGGAGATGTCGATAGATAGTTCCAAGCCATAGTCAGCTTCACTACTGAGAAATTCAGCCTAGTAGTGAAGAAAGACAACAAAGGACCCTACACAATGAACCACAGGGTGGCTTAAATACCCAAACTGCATAAAGAGCTCCAGTCCCTGGGTAAACAGTACAGGGGGACACGAAGAAGAGAAATCACCATTTGTTGAGCTCCACAATATCCTCAGAAGTAATCTTATGACACTGTGTGGGGCCGAATGGCAGAGAAGACAGGGAAGCGAGGGAGTCAGGAAATGAGTGGCCTTTATTGCAAACTCCAGTCCAATGTATCATCCCTTCTGGGCTTGGTTTGGATATGGACCAACAGCAGCATCTAACCCTTTAAAGTGAGTGGTTTTCAATGGATGGTGATGGGAATGGGGAGAGGATCACAGTCAAAGCTGAATCAAAGTCTAAAGCAAGTTTATTGTCATATACGTAAATACATGTGTGGACAGGTGCCGTGAAAATCTACCTGCAGCAGCATCACAGGCACAGAGCATCATCTTAATTAAAACCTAAACATATTATCATACACAATTTTCACAAGAATGAACATAACAAAAACAATTAAAAACAAAGTCCATTTTAGTACAGTGAACAAAGTATTGCCGTGCTAGAGTGGTGATTAGGAGTTGTGCTGGGTGTTCAAGAACTAAATGGAAGAAAGGAAGAAGCTTTTCTTGAACTGGTGGCATGAGTGTTAGGCTTCTGTACCTCCTGCCTAATCGCAACTGCGAGAATATGGCATGGTCCGAATTGGTGGGGATCTTAGATTATGGATTTTGCCTTCTTGGGGCAGACATACTACCAATGGTGGGGAAGGATGCGCCCAATATATATTGTATAGTGTCCACTAATCTCTTTAGTTTCTTTATCGAAAGCATTCTGTCTGGGTGCATCATAGCTTGGAGTGGCAACTGCTCTGCCCAAGACAACTAGAAATTACACAGCCCAGTTCATCACGCAAGTCAGACTCTCCTCCTCTGACTCCATCTACACTTCCCTCTGCCTCAGAAAATCAGACAACAGAATGCTCCCACCCCTGTTACAAGCACTACTCCCCTCTTCCATCAGGCAGTGGACAGAAAAACCTGAGAGTGCATACCACTCAGTTTAGTGACAGATTCTATCCTAACAGACACTTGAACTGACTCTTTTTACAATAACGATAGCTCCTAATCTCCCTGTCTATTTCTCATAGTTCTTGCACTCCTACCTCCACTGTTCTTTCTTTGTAATTGCAACACAATACTCTGCACTCTATTCTTCTTTTTATTGCCTTTATATAATCATGTATGGTATGACATGATCTGTCTGGATGGCATGTAAACAAAAGATTTTTACTGTATCTCAGCACAAGCGACAATAATAAACCAATAATAATAATAATAATAATAATAATAAACTTCTTTCAATTGTCTCTGGCAGTCATTTAAAATGTCTTCAATTTGATTTAAATAATTTAAAAATATTAAAAAGAACACCTAATGTATTATGGAATAATTAAAGACAGTAAAATAAATTGAATAACTCAAATAGATTTTCCACAGAATTGAAGACAGCATTCAAATTAATTGAGTCATCGTTTGCATATCAGGCAGCCCTGCTATGAATCTGAGGGGACAGATGTAAAGTTTGTCTGAACATTTTCTCCCGCACGTCGGAGTTCCATGGGGATCAGTGGTGAGCCCAGCGATGAAGCCGACAAGCAGGGCAGCTAGATTTGGATCACTAGCACACTCATTGTGTACTTCTGTAGAGGCTGAAAACTGTGTTAAGTCCAAGCTGAGCCATGGCACAAGCTGCTGACAGCTGGCCTGTCCCAACAGAACTGCTGGCTGTATTCGACTTCTTAGTTAATGAGAACTCAGCCTCCGAGTGCACCAATATCCTTGCAGCAGTACTGTATTCAGATGTAGAGCTTGTATCACTGAGTTATCGCTGTTTTAAACCACTCTAAGGGTCTGACTTCCTTTTGGGGAATTTGAGGGCAGCAAATTTATCCTTCCGATTTTATCTCAGCAGCCAGCATTTTAACCTTAGTTATTGTTGCAACTGTGAAGCAACAGAAAACCTTCTCCCTGTATTGGAACACATGAAAGTAAACAGTTTTTAATGGCTCACGCTAATGAAAATGTTCAGATCATGTTGGATCAATTAAGCATCTCAGGAGAAGCGGCATTAAGAATTAGTTGGTATTTAAATCCAGGATTGTGCCATTATCCCTCACAGCTGTGGTTCAAACTTGAAAATTGCCAACACTAGTTCTATTGGAAATAAAGCCTGGTCATTGCATCTCTAAAAAAATATGACCAAACTCAATGATTCTGTTCACTAAAAGCTGTACAGTGGCAACTTTATTAGGTTCCTCCTGTACCTAATAAAGTAGCCACTGAGTGTATGTTCATGGTCTTCTGCTGCTGTAGGCCATCCACTTCAAGGTTCAACATGTAGTGTGTTCAGAGATGCTCTTCTGCACACCACTGTTGTACCGCATGGTTATTTGAGTTATGTTGCCTGCCTGTCAGCTTCAGCCAGTCCAGTCTCCTCCAGCCTCTCTCATTAACAGTGTTTGTGCTCACAGAACTGTCGCTCACTGGATGTAATTTTGTTCTTGTACCACTGTCTGTAAATGCTAGAAACTGTCGTGCGTGAAAATCCCAGGGTATCAGCAGTTTCTGAGATACTCAAGCCATCCTTTTTGGCACCAACAATCATTCCACGGTCAAAGTCACTTAGAAAACATTTTTTCCTTATTCTTCCATCCTGATGAAAGGGCTCGGCCGGAAGCATTAACTGTTTATTAATTTCCATAGATGTTGCCTGACTTGCTGAGTTCCTCCAGCATTTTGTGTGAGTTGCTTTTCTCCATTCTGGTGTTTAGTCAGAACAGCAACTGAACCTCTTGACCATGTCTGCATGCTTTTATGCATTGAGATGTTGCTGCATGATTGGCTGATTAGATATTTACTTTAAAGCACAGATGTATAGGTGTACCTAAAAAAGTGGCCACTGAGTGTATCACAGTGCTTAAGTACTGTAGGGGTATTCCCGATGCCTCTGCAGCTATGCCAAAGACATAGAAATTATTTGTTGAACTGCTGGAGGTTGAGGGTTTACCAGCCAACATTTAAATGGATGGCAGGTTGGATCCCGAGAAGAAAGTTCACCACCCCTGTCTTTGCCATATGATGTGTTCTTTACAACCCTATTGCCACAAGCACAAAAATAAGAGAACTTCTTACAAATAACAGAGCACCTTTCTCTGACTTGAAACATTTTAGTGTCAAATTAAGAACATAAGAACCAATCCCTTGAGTGTCACTGAAAGATGGTGCTGGGGTTTGTGTTTTTATTGTAGGAATTGTGGCAAGCTTTTGACAATTTGGAGACTCCCACAAAGATAATTATTAATGTCAATTGACACACAAACCTTTTGCTATGGTCTTGTTCTTCAGCATAATGGCATGGGATCTTTTGGGATCTTTCATGCTTGAAGTTTCAGAAAGATCCTTTGTTTAGCATTGTGTTATAAAGGTAATACCACCAACATTGTGACACTGGTTTACAGTCTAAGAATTATTACTGAATCCCTAAAGTAAGATGGAACTACAAATTGTACAGGAGAGGAGCCATTCTGAAGTTTAAAAAGATGGAAACAAACAGGAAACCATACTTGTGTATACCTGTGAGGTATTTTGGCATTTATGCAAAGAATGAGAGAATGTTGGCAAAACCCTAATTGTTCATTTAAAAATATTGGTGTGCTGTCTTTTTCAACTACTGGTGAAATATTCTCTCAATATTCCTGAACTTTAATCAAGCAACAAGAAAGGATCAGGAATACATCACTTCACTTGCAAGGGATCCTGTAACAAGCGATGCTCCTGCCCTTGTTCTTTTTGCTAACAGAAATAAAAATTGTCAAGAAGGAATTTTTGAGTAATTGCAACTAATTTTGCAGAAAATACATATTGCAGATGGTGGAGTAGTGGTGTTCATTGTGCACAAGATCGACCATGGCACAGGACTGAAAAGAACTGCAAGTTCAATGCAAGAGCATTTGCCTTCCCACCATCGAGGACATCCTCAAAAAAAAACAACGCCTCAAAGAAATGGCATCCATCATTAAGGACGCATGCAACCCAGGGTGTGTCTCATTCCTACATCAGGATGAAATTACAGGAGCCCAAAGACCCACACTCCACATTGTAGGAACAACTTCTTCTTCTCATTCACCATTAGATTTCTGAACAATCTATGAACACTGCTTCACTATTTTGTTCTCTTTCTTCACTACTTCTTTTCTTAATATTCCTTATTATAACTTATAGTAATTTTTAAATGTACTGCTGCCACAAAACAACACAACACAACACAACAAGGTGCATGGGGTCATTTGAATCGGGAGCAAGTTACAGCTTGTGATTCAGCTGGGAGCTCAGAGAATTCGACCGTGTAGGTAGGATTTAAGCCTACCTGGTCAATACCTGTGGAGGAGGGGGAACTGCGCAGGCACGAGTGACGTCAGCATCGAGCGCGCACTTTAAAAGGCAGGACTTCTTTTCAGAGCGGGCAGCGGAGTCCGTGGAAGCAGAGTCCTGGGCTTTGGCTAAGTGGGCTTTGGCGTAAGGGGACTTCGGTAAGCCTGTGTGATTGCTTGCTGAGGGGAAGAAGGTAAGGTCGCTAGGTGCTTTTTAGACTTATTCTATTAATCCAGTTCAGGTATGGGGGAGACAGTCAGAGCAGTGGTGTGCTCCGTATGCAGTATGTGGGAAGTCAGGGTCAACACAGTTGTCCCTGATGACCACACCTGCAAAAGGTGCGTCCAGCTGCAGCTCCTATCAGACCGAGTTAGGGAGTTGGAGCAGGAGCTGGATGAACTACGGATCATTCGGGAGGTGGAGGCAGAGATAGATAGGAGTTATCAGGAGGTAGTCACACCAAAAAACCAAGAAGTAGGCAGATGGGTGACGGTCCAGAGAGGCAGGGGGAGCAGGCAGAGAGAGCAGAGCACCCCTGCGGCCATTCCCATTAACAGTAAGTATACCGTACTGGATACTGTTGATGGGGATGACCTACCAGGAATGAGTTGTAGTGGTCCTGCCTCTGGCACAGAGGTTGAACCCTCAACTAGAAAGGGGAGGAGGGAAGAGAAGAGAGCGATAGTTTTAGGGGACTCTATAGTTAGGGGGGCAGATAGGAGATTTTGTGGGGCAGATCGGGAGTCTCAGATGGTATGTTGCCTCCCTGGTGCCAGGGTCCGGGACATCTCAGATCGGGTGCAGGCTATTCTTGAGAGTGAGGGCATGAACCCAGATGTAGTGGTCCATGTAGGGACAAATGATGTAGGTAAGGTGAGTGAGGGGGTCCTGCTTAGAGAGTTCAGGGAGTTAGGAGTGAAGCTGAAAGGCAGGATCTCCAGGGTGACAATCTCGGGATTGCTACCTGTGCCACGTGCGAGTGAGGCGAAGAATAGAATGATTATGCACATTAATACGAGGCTGAGAGCATGGTGCAGGAAGGAAGGGTTCAGGTTTTTGGATAATTGGTCTTTGTTCCAGGGACATTGGGGTCTGTTTTGAAGGGACGGTCTACATCTGAACCGGAGGGGTACTAACATTCTTGCAGGAGTACTTGCCAGTGCTGCTCGGGGGGGGGGGGGGGGGGGTTAAACTAGATGTGCAGGGGGCAGGGATCCAGACCCAGAGGGTTGGTCAGAAGGTGCATGGGGTTAAATGTGTAGAAGGTTTGGGTGATCTTGAGAAGGTCATCAAAATTCAGGGTGCAATTTGCCCGATGGAAGTTCAAGGAGCTGGGTTAGGTACAGTAGACAGTGTTTTAAGCAAAGAGAGGAGGAATGGGCTAAGAATTCTATACTTGAATGCGCGTAGTGTCAGAAATAAGACAGATGAGCTTGAAGCTCAGATGAAAATGGGGAACTATGATATTGTTGGGATAACGGAGACATGGCTGCAAGGGGATCAGGCCTGGGAATTGAGTGTACCAGGGTATACGTGCTATCGTAGAGACAGAAATATGGGAAGAGGGGGTGGGGTGGCCCTGTTGGTGAGGAATGAGATTCAGTCCTTAGCAAGAGGTGACTTGGGAACAGGGGAAGTAGAGTCTGTGTGGATTGAGCTGAGGAACAGTAAGGGTAAAAAGACCCTAATGGGTGTTGTGTACAGGCCCCCAAACAGTAGCGTGGATATTGGGTACGTTGATTAGGGAGTTAACAGTGGCATGTGCTAAAGGTAATGCAGTCATTATGGGAGATTTCAACATGCAGGTGGACTGGGAGAATCAGGTAGGTGCTGGACCCCAGGATAGGGAGTTTGTGGAGTGTCTAAGGGATGTATTTTTGGAACAGCTTGTGCTTGAGCCAACCAGGAACGAGGCTATTTTGGACTTGGTGATGTGTAATGAACAGGAATTGATAAGTGATCTTGAAGTAGTGATCATAACAAGATAAGTTTTTATCTACAATTTGAGAGGGATAGGGGCAGATCAGAGGTGTCAGTGTTGCAATTAAATAAAGGAGACTACGGAGCCATGAGGGAAGAGCTGGCCAAAGTTAAATGGGCGGATGCCCTGGCAGGAAAGACAGTGGATCAGCAGTGGCAGATATTCTTGGGCATAATACAAAAGATGCAAATGCAGTTCATCCCCCGAAGAAGGAAGGATTCAAAGAGGGGGAAGGGGCCACAGTGGTTGACAAAGGAAGTCAGAGATTGTATAGCATTAAAGAAAAAGAAGTATGGGCTAAGATGAGTGGGAATACAGATGATTGGGAAAGTTTTAAGGAACAGCAGATCTTAACTAAAAAAGCAATACGGAGAGAAAAAATCAGGTATGAGCTCAGTCTAGCCAGGAATATAAAAGGGGATAGCAAAAGCTTTTTTAGCTATGTGAAGAGAAAGAAGATAGTTAAGAACAATGTTGGCCCCTTGAAGAATGAATTGGGAGAAATTGTTATGGGAAACAGGGAAATGGCAACAGAATTTAATGCATACTTTAGATCTGTCTTCACCAGGGAGGACACAAGCAATCTCCCAGATGTATGGATGGGCCAGGGTCATAAGATATCAGAGGAATTGAGACAGATTGACATTAGGAAAGAAACTGTGATGAGTAGACTGGTAGGACTGAAGGCTAATAAATCCCCGGGTCCAGATGGTCTGTATCCGAGGGTTCTAAAAGAGGTGGCTCAGGAAATTGCGGATGCATTGGTAATCATTTTCCAATGTTCCTTAGATTCAGGATCAGTTCCTGAAGATTGGAGAGTGGCTAATGTTGTCCCACTTTTCAAGAAGGGAGGGAAGGAGAAAATGGAGAACTATCGCCCTGTTAGCCTAACGTCAGTCTTGGGGAAGATGCTTGAATCCATTATTAAGGACGAAATAGTGGCACATCTAGATGGCAGAAATAGGATTAGGCCGAGCCAGCATGGATTTACCAAGGGCAAATCATGCTTGACTAATCTGTTGGAGTTTTTTGAGGGTGTAACAAGGATGTTAGACGAGGGTAAGCCAGTAGATGTTGTGTACCTAGATTTTCAGAAGGCATTCGATAAGGTGCCACATAGGAGATTGGTGAGTAAAATCAGAGCTCATGGCATTGGGGGCAGGGTTTCAACATGGATAGAAAACTGGTTGGCAGATAGAAAGCAAAGGGTAGCAGTGAATGGGTGTTTCTCAGACTGGCTGGAGGTGACTAGTGGGGTACCACAGGGCTCTGTATTGGGACCACAGCTCTTTACGATTTATGTCAATGATTTAGATGAGGGCATTGAAAACTATATCAGCAAGTTTGCTGCCGATACTAAACTGGGTGGCAGTGTGACATGCGAAGAGGACGTTAGGAGAATACAGGGAGACTTGGATAGGCTGAGTGAGTGGGCAGATACTTGGCAGATGTCATTCAATGTGAATAAATTTGAAGTTATCCACTTTGGAAGCTGGAACAAGAGGGCAGAGTATTGTCTGAACGGTGTCGAGTTAGGTAAGGGAGAAATGCAAAGAGACCTAGGAGTCCTAGTTCACCAGTCAATGAAGGTGAATGAGCAAGTGCAACAGGCAGTGAAGAGGGCAAATGGAATGTTGGCTTTTGTTACAAGGGGAATTGAATGCAAGAGCAAGGATGTTCTTTTGCATTTGTACAGGGCCCTGGTGAGACCACACCTGGAATATTGTGTACAGTTTTGGTCTCCAGGTTTAAGGAAGGACATTCTGGCAATTGAGGAAGTGCAGCGTAGATTCACTAGGTTGATTCCTGGGATGGCAGGGCTGTCTTACACAGAGAGATTGGAGAGATTGGGCTTGTACACGCTGGAATTGAGGAGATTGAGAGGGGATCTGATTGAAGCGTTTAAGATAATGAAAGGATTTGATAGGATTGAGGCAGGAAATATGTTCCAGATGTTGGGAGAGTCCAGTACCAGAGGGCATGGATTGAGCATAAGAAGTCAGTTATTTAAAACAGAGTTGAGGAAGAGCTTCTTCTCCCAGAGAGTTGTGGAGGTGTGGAATGCACTGCCTCGGAAGACAGTGGAGGCCAATTCTCTGGATGCTTTCAAGAAGGAGCTGGATAGATATCTGATGGATAGGGGAATCAAGGGATATGGGGACAAGGCAGGGACTGGGTATTGATAGTGAATGATCAGCCATGATCTTAGAATGGCAGTGCAGACTCGAGGGGCCGAATGGTCTACTTCTGCACCTATTGTCTATTGTCTATTGTCTATTGTCTATATGTTGGTTATAACAAGCCTGATTCTGATACTGATGTTGATTCAGTGGTGAACATGATGCTTCAAAGTTCAAATTTCAAAGAACATTTATTATCGAAGTATATATGCTGTATACAATCCTGATTTTCATTTCCTAAAAGGCAGCCACAAAATATAAAACCCAAGAGAACCCATTAAAAAAAGACCATTAAATACTTAATATGTGGGGGAAAAAATCTTGCAAATAAAACATTCAGAACTGAAATTCAAGAAAGTGAGTCCAGAGCCATGAAGCTCGTCTTCACTGCAGCTGATTCTGGAGCCCTTTAGGAGCCATCAGTTCAGCGTAAAGACGAGTAAACCTTGCAGAGCAGCAAGATGAACCAATCTGTCCCTCATCTCAGGCCCTGACACCCTAACCTTTTCAATCTGGCCCCGCACTTGGATCATCCAAACTTTGGGTCATTCCTTGGTCTTGAACCTGGAAGGCAGAAACATAGAAAACCTACAGCCCTTCGGCCCTCTAAGGTGTTGAGATGTTAGAAGATGTTGGAGCAACATTCATCCAGACACACAAAGAATTTTCCATCATGTTCCTGACTGTGCTTTGTAGGTGATGAAATACTGTGTGTTATCGGGAGATAGATCAGTCATTCAGGATACATAATGTCTGGTTTGCTCTTGTCATCATAATTACATAGCTGATCCAGTTAGGTTTCTAGTCAACGATAGCCGTAGGCAGTCTTTCCATATCAACTATGCTACACTCTGCAATTGACAATAATTTTACTAACACAAACAGCTGAGATAGTTAAACTTTGTATCAAATGATTTCTGTCAGCGTTACTTTGATATGCAGCCTTCAAAAATCAGCCTTCGGCTCCTGCTCAAGATTAGAAAAGTCACATTTTCCTGTGGGTAGTCTCAGACATAAGCAAGATTCACAATCAGAATCAGATTTATTATCACTGACATATGATATGAAATATGTTGCTTTTCATCAGTCGGACAGTGCAAAGGCCTACAAATCTATAAATTACATGAATAGACAGATACTGTAGTGCAAAAAATGTGTTAATGGGTTGATGGACTGTCCAGAAATATGATGACAATGGGGAAAACCATTCCTAAATCATAGTGAGGGTCCTTATATACATTCAGTGGCCACTAGAGGGATATCCATTTAGAACGGAAGTGAGGAGGCATTTTTTTTATCCAGAGAATGGTGAGTCTGTGGAATTCATTGCTACAGGCAACTGCGAGGTCCAGGCATTGGTATACATAAGGCAAAGTTTGATAAGTTTTTGATTAGTCATGGATATGGGGAGAAGGAAGAAGATTGGGGTTGAGAGGGAAATGGATCAGCCACGATGAAATGGTGGAGCAAACTTGAGGGCCTAATTCTGCTCCTTTATCTTCTTACCCAATGGTGTTATGGTCAAGTGATAAATGCAGGTTTCTTGAGATACTGTTTGTTGAAGATGTTGTCAATAGTAGGTGAGGGTGTGACTATGAACCTATACTCTCTGCAGTCTGTAGCAAAGCTGTGCAGTGGTGATTCCATTTCAGGCTGCAATGGCATACACAATCACCTCTGTTTCATCATGTCAGACGGTCTTCAACCTGTGTGCTTGCATGCAAATGATCATGACCTTTGTGACCAGAGTGGCTCAGATTTTGTACTAATAATAATGGTGATGAAGCTCAGAGTACTAATAGTTATTACATGGGATGCACCATCAATAACTCTCTCTGAGACGTGAAGTTGAGATATCGGCTTTTATTGACTGGAAGAAAGAACAAGCAGTAGTTGACCACCATACTACATCCTGGAGACTGAGGGCCGGGCTCAGGCCTCAATCGCCTTTATACCGGGGTCTGTGGGAGGAGCCACAGGAGCAGTCAGCAGGGGCCATGTCCAGACAGGCACACGTAGTTCACCACAACATGTAAATCATTGAACAGCCTCCAGTGACTACACTTACAAGGTTATTCACTCAGTGGCTACTTTATTAGGTAGACCTGCATACCTGCTCGTTCATGCAAATATATAATCAGCCAATCATGTGGCAGTAACTTAATGCATAAAAGCCTACAGACGTGGCCAAGAGGTTCAGTTGTCATTCAGACCAAATGTCAAGATGGGGAAGTAATGTGATCTAAGTGACTTCGACCATGGAGAGAATATTGGTACCAGACAGGGTGGTTCGAGTATCTGATTTCCAGGGATTTTCATGCTCAACACTCTCAATGGTTTACAGAGAATGGTGTGAGAAACAAAATTCATCCAGCGAGTAGCAGTTCTGTGAGCAAAAACACCTTGCTAATGAGAGAGATTGGAGGAAAATGGCCAGACTGGTTTATGCTGACAGGAAGATGACAGTAACTGAAATAATTGGGTGTTACACCAGTGGTGTGCAGAAGAGCATCTCTGAATGCACAACACATTGAACCTTGAAGTGAATGGGCTACAGCGGCAGAAGGCCATGAACGTACATCCAGTGGCCACTTTCTTAGGCACCTCCTGTACCTAGGAAACAGGAAATTATTTTCCAAGTTTGCCTGCTCTTGCATAAGTGAAAGATAACTGACAATTTGCTGAAAGGCTCATTCTTGAAATAAGTGGAAAAGGATGGAAGTAGCATTTTATCACCATAGGGGAAAAAAAATTATTTTAATTACGCAAGAGTAACTTTGAAAATGTTTTAATGAATGTAACTCATCTCTGAGTATAGATAGAGTGTAGAACGTTACAGAACAATGTAGGCCCATCGGCCCTCAATTTTGTGCCAACCTTTTACCCTATTCCAAAGTCATTGTATCACTTCCGTCCCACATAGCTCTCCCTTTTTCTCTTTTGTCCATTTGCCAATCTGAGGTTCTTTGAAAATTCCTTAATGCGTCTGCCTCTACCACCACCTCCGACAGCTCATTCCATGCATCCACCTCCATGCATCCTCTATGTAAGATTTATGCCATCCTGCCTATGTTTTTCTCCAATCACCTTAAACTATACCTTCTCATACTAGCCATTTCAATCCTGGGAAAACATGTGCTGGTGGTCAAATCAATCCATGCCTCTTACCATCTTATATACACCTCAGTCAAGCCATCTCTCATTCTTCTTCATTCTTGAGCGGGAAGCCCTACATCATTCGACCTATCCTCATAAGACATGGTCTCTTATGCAGGCAGCATCCTGGTAAATCTCCTCTGCATTCTCTCTAAAACTTCCACATCCTTCCTGCAGTACGGAATCAAGTGTGCCTACAGAGGCCTCTGCTCTCTCCCACACTGTCTCTGGCATCTTCTCCCTTAAGCAATTGCAACAGGCAGCAATGCAGCAAGGGCCAGGTCCTTGACACAACTGAGGCAAGGCAGCTAGTCCACTGTCAATCTCACCAAGGAACCCGTGAACCGAACTTGCAATATTCTGTTTCTGGAGTTCTGCGATCACAGTAAAAATGTCTGAAAGAATCACTCACCTGCTGCACCATCACAACACAATGCAAAAAGTCCAATAAATTCTGAAATATAAATTCCGACATGAATTTCCTGATGACTGAAAAATACAAACATATAATCTAGTTTCTTCAAATCTTAATGATCATTGGAGGATAAATAAAACAGTAAATTAAATGTTATCACTTGTCCTCCACCGACCATTTATCTCTTTCTGCTTCTTGTTCATTTCACGTGGATCCCATCTTTTTCTCCTCTGTTTTGTGACTTTGTGAACGAAACAGCATTGAATTAAGCAAGCAATTTTGCATTGCTGATTTCCTTAATCTACCAGCATCAGTGATAAAACTCCATTCTGACTCCTTCGGTTCACACAATCGCTGATTCACTTCAGAGGCATTAAGCTTCGGTGACATGAGCATTTCTCCAGGTTCTATTGCAAAAGCCACAAGAAATTTGTGAACAAATGCTATGAGTCTTACTGCTCTTCTTTCATCTTTAGAAATCTCAGTCATTATAAACTTTTATCCTCGTGATTGTCTTTCCTGACCACCAGTTGGATGCACACAGTAACTGGCCTAGCTACTGGAATATGCACCTTCCTCGATTCCTTTGAAATTCTCATATAATCAGAGGATAGAAGGAAAGTGGAACTGAAATTGAAACCAACCATAATTATTGTGAAGCAGTATTGGAAAGGAGATTTTGCAGTCCACCCTTACCCCATGTCTTCCATTCTGCCTTGAAGCCACTGTTCCTTAGCAACAAAGACCTTATTACTTTCCACGATAGTATTCTACACAGTTCACAGTTGTCTGAGAAACAAAACATTTGCTGTTTTGGTTGACCGATTAATTTAGTGTTTTGGAAGTGAAAGGAAGTACTTTTTGTATATGTTACATGTTTTTTCAGTTCTCTGTAATTCCCACTAAAGAACAAGAGCATCTCTAAAGTAACAACTGGAATCTTGTCCAGTCACTATTTTAAGGAGCAACAATTAACAACAGCAATGAATAAGATTCCCAATTTAAGGAAAAATTACAAAAGAAATCCTTAAAATAACTTCCATTCAGCTTGTATATATTGATGCTATAGTCCTATCCCTGTTCTGTTCCTTCAAAGCACATAAATGCAAACCCACAGTGAAGCTCTAAGATTCAGGTCAGAACTGATCCTCCTGGGTACTGACACAAAAAAAGATAAGAGAATAAGATAATTTTTACAATGAGAGCCTTTCAAATTTACTTCAGCAGACCTGCAGTCCTGTGCAGGTCAAATAGTCCCGGGGTGATTCGCTGAATGGTCTAGTAATGTTTTAAAGGAAAATTTGAATGATATTAATGGTATGAAAGCACAGCTATTCCTGACAGTTCTCTCCTCATGCTGAAGTGAAAGACAAGCCCTTAATCTCAATCTTGTCTCTCGTTTAATTACTCCAGTACAACTGCCTTTGCACAACGCAGGTTAAAAATAGCATTTAATGAATAAGAAATGGCAGTACATTTTTTTCAACCTTAGCCAATGAACCAAAAGAAAAGTACAAGTTAAGGAACTGCACATTGATTTAAAATATTCTATAATAGGCTTAAAAGCCAGTAATTTAAGAGTCTCATTTTGTTTTTGGTCATTTGAAAATATACAGTATATATTTTATATATATTTGAGCCTTCAATGTTTGAAGTTTGTCACTGCGAAGTGCATGGATATTCTACTTGACTGTTTTCCAAAGGTATCTCAAGAGGGGATAAATTAACTAGCGGTACTAACTTTCAAAGATTATTGTAAACATCAATAAATGCTTGGCAGCACTTTTACACGATGAATTCTGCAGACAGGTTCCAGATATTTTGCACAGGTCTTTAAGGCAGTGGATATATCCAACTAATATTAAAATAAATACTGAGGAAGAATTAAGCACCATTTTCAACACGAACGAGATAGGATTATATAAACCGAGTACAGGGCTAACAGCTAACATATCTCCAGGACATGATATTTCATATCCTGAAATCCTAAAAGAATTAGGATTCACTGGTTATAATTTTCCAACAATGCATAGGTTCTAGAAATGTACCAGAGGAGTGGAAAAAAACAGTTTTATTTAAATAGGGGGGAGACAGAAAAGGTGTAACAATAGGCTAGTTAACCTGATATCATTTATTGTTGGTATTAACTATCATGGAGAATATAGCAGTGTACTGGAAGTCTTAGTTTGATCTTAGAGAGTTGGCGTGGTTCCTCAAAGACAAACTTATCATAGGTCCATGAGGAATTCACAGTAGTAGTGGAGGGAGAGGAACCAGCAGATGTAGTAGTGTGTTTCAATTTTTAAAAGACATCCGAGTCGGTTACTTTGCAAGGTGAAAGTTCACAGTGCTGGAGCTGCAGTGGATTGGTTAGCGAGCTTGAAGCAGCGAGTAAGGAAGGGCAAGGGGTCATTTGGTTACTTACAGACAGTGGGGTTCTGCGGGGATTTGAACTGGGATAATAGCTGCTTGTGATATACATGAATGATTCAGAGTTAGAAAGCAAGTGTGCTGTAGCCACGTTCAGAGTTGACCCAAATGTGACTAGATGCTGGTATTACAGACACATGCTTGAAGGACTGGCAATTCCTGGCAATTATGATAGAAGCTATATGACAGAGGGACATAGCTAAAGGGATGTTTGGCAAGTGGGTGGCTTTTAAAGTGAGATGTGGATAATTCATGGCTAGCGTGTCCCAGCTAGGGTGAAGGGAAAAGCTGACAGAATGAGGAAACCCTGGAGTACAAGGGATGTAGTGAGGGGTTGCTTCACAGAGGTTTGTGACCAGTGTTGTGGCACAATGATTGATGTTAATCCCCTTGTTTTTAGACATGCATGTTACCGATCTGGATGAGAATTCAGTTGGCATAATTAGTGTGTCTGCAGATCATACCAAAATCGGTGGAGTAGTGGACAGTGAAGAAGAATGTCTAATTTTACAGCAAGTTCTAGATCAATTGGGAAAATAGGTGAAAGAATAGCAAATGGAAATTAACTCAGAGATGTGCAAAGTGATGCATATTTGGGAGTGAAATAAGATGTACACTACGAATGACACTATGAGTGTGTTTGTGGTCTTCTGCTGCTACAGCCCATCCACTTCAAGGTTCAATGTGTTGTGTGCTCAGAGATGCTGTTTTTTGCACACCACTGTTGTAACGCATGATTACTTGAGTTACTGATGCCTTCCTGTCAGCTTGAACCAATCTGGCCATTTGCCTTTGTCTTCTCTCATTAACAAGGTGATTTTGCCCACAGAACTGCGCTTACTGGATGTTTTTGCACCATTCTCTTTAAACTCTAGAAACTATTAAGCATAAAAATCCAAGAAGATCAACAGTTTCTGAGATAACCAATTCACCCCATCTGGCACCACAGTCCAAGTTACTTGGATCACATTTTTCCCCATTCTGATGTTGGATCTAAAAAAAACAACTGAATCTTTTGACCATGTCTGCATGCTTTTATCAATTGAGTTGCAGCCACATGATTGGCTGATTAGGTATTTACATTAATAAGCAGGTGTACACATGTACCTAATAAAGTGGCCATCGAATGTATATTTCTTAACCAGCTCTTCAAACGCTGGTCATTTATCTCACCGCTGACTGAGGGTCCTTAGGTTAAAATGAGCTGCTACGTTTCCCATCTTGCAATAGTTACTACACTTCAAAAGTTCTGAGTTAGACATAAATCATTTGGGATATCCTAAGGTCATAAAAGGCAATAAATATTTCCAATTTCCTTCTTTTTGTTCCTTAGAAAACCATCAAATTATACACTGAAATACAAAATACTGCATTATAGTTCATGAAGCAAACAATATTGAAATCATATTAATGAACAAAGATTGACATATTCAGAATCAGAAATATCCCTATTACCCTTTTACTTTGGCCAGCAAAATATCATGTTAGAGATCTGGGAAGAACCCAATTGGTGATAGATGTTATTAATCTTAAGTGAATTATGGAAATAAAGAATATATTTAATTTCTTCCAGCTAACATAATCAAATATACCATGTATTATTTAATTTATAGAGGACAAAATCTATGGTGATATTACATTTCTAAATACTTAATTAGCTGTCTATACATTTTACTCTGGTTCATGATTTTATATGCACATGAATTGAAATGTTGTAATTGCAAAATGATCATTTGATTGCCCAGTCATTATACCCAATATAGCTTTTTAAGTTGCTTGTTTGTGCGTTTTGGAGTTTTGGAGCAACCCATTGGTATGTAAGGACAGCTAACTATTACACACAACATTACTCTGCAGGGATTATATTTATTTGCATACAATAGAAAACTCAATACACATTTTAAAAATGATTACAAACTTCCATTTTGTTCAGTGTTTCTTGGAACACTGCTTTGAAATGTTCAGTAAATATTTCAGCTGTAGACTTTACTAAAATAGGAAAAATTCCCTTTGATTTACATAATCTACAGTTTATTGTTGATCAGTTGAGAAAAAAATGAATTGAAGGAGCCATCAATCTGATGATGTGTCTTAAAGTATGAACTCTCTTTACCTTTCCACAAATGTGCCTTCAGCTGCAATTTTCTCTAGATTCTCTGATTTTATTTCAGATTTACAACATCTGCAGTATTTTGATTTTTCATGAGATTTAAAGATGAGCTTCATTTGTCATGTGTACAGCAAAACATCAAAACATACAGTGAAAATCACCGACTGTCACCCCTGTCACTGCACTGCACTGTAAACACTTCAAGCCACTTTTTAACCACACAGTCAAAGGATGTGCTGAGGTCACCCCATAAGTGTTACCAAGCTCCAGGAACCAAAATACCAAAATAAAAGGTATATTGAATGATTATAGATGAATAATGTCTTCTACTTCAAATAAACATAAAACCATAAGGCTATGATTTGTGTGCTTTTAATAGAAGTATGTTCCTTGAGATTCGCAAAATTATGTCAGCAATGTTCCACAATAAGATACAATTTGGGGGAAATGTTTATTTGTAAAAGATGTATATTTATTAACGGTTATACAAAATACAATGCTATTCAGAAATAATTTCCTGTTTATGTCAGAACTGAGTAGTTTCGATGTAAGGTCGTCAATATTTAACAAGAATTTAGTTTTTCTCTCTCCAGAGATGTTGCCTGATCTACAGTGTATTGCCAGCATTTTCTTTACTTTCAGAATTCTAACTATCACTGTCTTTGCATCTCAGAGCTTGTCCATGATATAGTGTTTTTTTTTGTCACTCTCACACAAACTGCTCCTATTCAATATCAATCCAATAGCACCAGAAGCGTTACAGGGCTATTAGAACAACAACTTCATGTCTTCATAAACCTATCTTCCTCTAGGCAGTTAATCTGATTAACCACTCAAGTTATCTGCCCCCAGCCCACTGTCACCCCTGTCACAGCATTGTACTGGAAACACACCTTAAACCACTTTTTATAATGTTGTTTACTCTGTAATCACACGCTGGTGTTTATGTACATTTTATTCCATATCCATACTTCAACCTCTAACTTTATATTTATATAATTCTTTATTCATTATAATTGTGGAATGGTGTTTTTATTTTTATATCGTATCCTGACTACACACCACAGCAAGTTCCTAATACAAGTAAAATTAATCCTTGATCCTGGATATCATATTTACTTGATGTCTACTTCATCACAGACATTCCACTTGTTCTCTCCATATCATTGTTCCTGAAACTTTAAACATTTTCTTTCTCATTTGTCCACTTTTGAAGAAAGGTCATTGGATGGAAATATTCTCCGATGCTTCCTGGTTTACTGGATATTTCCAGCAATTTCTGATTTTCTTTAATATTTTTTTTTCTTTGAAGTAGCAGATTGAAAGCTAAGACTTATTTTAAACATAGAAAATAGAACAGTTCACCATAGGAACAGACCCTATAGCCTACAATTAAACAGGTAGTTAAATATGTAACTAAACTAATCACTTCTGTTTACACAATGTCCAAACCTTGTGTCCTCTACACTTCCATGGCTTAGGCTCTCAACAATAAGAGCTTCCTTAATGTCTCTATCTTCTGTGCCTCTGCTGGCAGTGCATTCCAGGTACCCACCACTTTCTGTGAAAAAAAGTCCCTGACATCCCCTCTGAACTTAGCCCCTCTCACTTAAATGCATCCTTCTAATGTTAGATATATGATTCGGGACAAAAGACACTGATATTAGATATATTATCATGGGGAAAAGATACTCAAGTCAAGACAAGTCACTTTTTAATTGTCATTTCGACCATAGCTGCTGCTACAGTACACAGTAAAAACGAAACAACGTTTTTCAGTACCATGGTGCTGCATGAAACAGTACAAAAACTACACTGAACTACGTAAAAACAACACAGAAAAAAAACTACTACACTACTCTAAAAAAACTAGTACTACTCTATGTATCCTCTAAGCTTTTAAGCTTCTTTCAGATCTTCCCTCAGCCTTTGCCACCCCAGAGCAAATGACCCAAGTTTGTCCAACCTCTCCTTTTCACATATACTCTCTGATTCAAACAGAATCCTGGTGAATCTCTTCTGTGCCCTTTCCGAAAACTCTACATCGTTCCTATAATGGGCTGACCAGAACTGAACGCAATAGTTCAGATGCAGCCTAACCTGTGGTTAAGAAGATGCAACATAAACTATTGAACAAAATACTTGACTAAAAATGGTAATAAATATTTTTGTCCTTGAAGTAATACAACGAATGATAAATTTCAGAGTACACTTACTTTCAATAGTTGTTAACTTTATTGAAATGTCGTGAAATAAAGCTTTCTGAAGTGTTGGTTTGACCTCAGGTTTTCAGTTCTTGAGTCCTCAACTTTGGGAGAGCTTTGGAAATGGTGCATAAAATCCTATTGGAATAATAAAGGAATAGAAGGCTTGTATGTGAGGAACCTGGAGAAGCTGGTGATGATCAGGGAACAGGGAAGGTAAAAGGAGATTTATTTAGTTTTCTAAATCATAAACAGTTAGGGAGAGTGACAGTAAAATGAAAAATATCAACAGACAGATGCTTCTTGCAATTAATGAAAAAAATGAGGCTAGACATCAACTTTTTTAAAAATGCAATTTGCTGTTGTATTCTGCAAACTTTGCTGGAGCAGATTCAATAACAGCATTCAACAGAGAACTGGATAAGTAGCTGTTTGGAAATGGTACTATAAATGCAGGAATAAAAGGAAGATCAAAGGTTTGGAGTCAATTGGACAGCTTCATTTCAGAGAATTGGATTTCCATGTTGTTTCATGAGAGTAGGATCGAAAACAGTAGGAGATCTAAACAAAGGAATTAGTTTGAGAACTTCAATTTAGTTTAGAAAATACAGAACATGTCAATAACAATAAAAATAAACTTTCAGTTGCTAGATTACTACCACATTTGGTTCATTCTGAGAGTCAGGGCCATTGAGTTATATAGCAAGAAGCAGGCAATTCAGCCGAACTCATCCTTGCTGAACAATATGTCTACCTAAGCTAGTCCATTTGCCTAAATTTGGCCCATATCAGTCTAAGCTATTCTTATCTATGTACCAACTTTTAACTTTTGTAATTGTTTCCACCTCTAATGCGATTCTCTGGCAGCTCATCAAACCGCTTCCTCTGGCAGTTCATATACGTGTACTTTGGAGAAATTTACTTGTTATCTTCAACAGGTGAGATCTCTATGTTTGACTCCTTTGCCACACTGCCTTAGCTATGTATAGATTGGTCTAACAAGCTGCACATTTGTGACAAATAACAACCAGCAATTTGAAGATTCTCAACAAAACCTCGTGGCTTAACCTTACATTTCCAGTGACCTGGGTTAAATACTAACCCCCGTTCTGCCCGTGTGGAGTCTGCAGGTCCTTCCTACAACTGTGTTTCCTCCCACTTTTCAGTAGGTTGCCCAGTAGGTTTGGAGGTGAATGGTAAAATCTGAGAGAGTTGATTGGAGTGCAGAGAACATAAAAATAGAATTGGAGGGAATGGATGCTTACTGGGAGGTATAGGCTGGGTGGGATTCTGTTTCCTATCATGGCTGTAAGTGAGCTAAGGAATGATAACACAATAAAACTCTCAGGACCCGCGGGACTTGGGTAGTGGCAGACTAGCTGATTTTCCAGACTATTAGATATTAATCTTATTCATAAACCAGCACTAATTCATTTACTTTAGACGCTACACAATATTATAATAAACACTCTGGTGAACAGGGTATTTAAAAGGACTGGGGAAACAGAGTCTCACTCAGTATCATGTAAGTATGGGAAATAGGGTGCCAGTGAGTCTAAAGGGAGCATCGGAAACATTGCCCCCATCAGCTTACCGGGAGAAAGAGTAAAACAGTGAGCCAGTGAATCTAAAAGGAAAGTGCTCAACAGGGTCCCAGGGAGTATAAAGGGAGCGTGTGAAACAAATCCCCAGTGAGCCATATGCTAGGGCATCGGAATTTCTCGAAAACATGAGAACTGATTTTAGGAGCTTTATTGTAAATGCCAGCCTTTACCTGTCAGGCCTGCAATCCATACGTGAGTAGTGTGAGTATCAATAATGTTTCAGAAGTGATAAAGTTCTTGTGAAAGCATGATATATAAAGATTAATGTGAAATGAATGAAGAATGAATCAATGAATAAATAACCGAAAGAATGATTTCCCCTGGTATTATATCAACTCTGAAAGTAGCCCCTTCAATGTAACTTGGTTATTTTGCACTTTATAAAGTAGTTGGAGTGAAAAGGCAAAAGTGGAAGGGGTATTGTCTCTATGGGCATACTTTTCCTCAATATGAAGAAAACATGGCCAGATTTTTGTCACTCTCAATCATTTCCAACCATTGGAAAGAAGCTGTAATTAAGGAAGAAATAGCTAGTAATGTAGAGAAGCTTCATATTTTCAATCTATTGGCATGTTTTTATGAAAGATAAATCTTGTTTGATCAATAGAGCAGAACCAGTAGATATATTCAAATTTCCAGAAGGCATTTGATATGGTTCTTTATAAAAGACCTGTAATGATCTCTTTGGGCTTTTGTGTGGAGATGGACAGTGTTGGGCTCTAAGGCTTTTAGAAGACGTGAACTGATTAATTGTTGTCAAATGAGAATTATTAATCGTTTAGAGTTCCTTGTGTTTTTTCTTGAGCAACTCACTCTTTCTAGTGCAGTCTCTTGCTCCTTTCTGTTTAAACTTGTTGAGTTTATTTTGATAGGCTTGGGGATTCTGAGTTTCTTGAGCTATTTAAGCAGGCGCCAATTAGCATTACTGACAGGCTTCTAGCTTTGAGAATGTTACGTCTCCTGGTGTTGCTTAGCAGAGACACTGATGTTCTGTTGGAATTCTTCATTGCCAACATACATCATGACAAGACCAGTCACAAGGTACGGAGAAACTTGTGATAGCATAGGTTGAAGTCTGTTTGTCATGTAGAAGATAAAGAGAAGCAAAAGCCATTTTCAAACTGGAAGGAAGTGACTAGTGGAATACTCCAAGGATCACTTTCTACTCCTCAGTTAGTTATTATATATATTAATGACTCGAAGAAAGGGGCAGAGCATAATGCATGCAGTAATGATGATGTTTGGACTCCACAAACAAAACATAGAAAGATATAAGATATAACAAGATATATATTTAGTGAGTAAGTGAGTGAAAACTTGGCCGATGAAGCTTAATGCATCAAACTGTGAGATCATGGGAGAAATTCCACTCCATAGATGCTACTTGACTTGTTGAGTTCTTCCAGCATTTTGTGTGTGTTGCTCAGGTTTTCCAGCATTTAATGGAAAGCTTTCACTTAATTTCTATTTACTTCCAATATCTATTTTTTTAAAACTTAATTCTGAGTTACTCGCATGTGTTTATTTGGTAATGTTCTTGATTCCCAATCCACCACATTGTGGCCCTTATACTGTGCTTGTTTACCTGCACTGGCCTTGCTCTTCAGCAGTAACATTATATTCTGCATTTAGTTTTCCACTTTACTTCTTCAGTGTCATTATGTTTGCAGTGGTCTGTCTGGATAGCAAGCAAACAAAAGCTTTGCACTGAATCTTATACATGAGATAAAAAATAAGGCAACACCAATTGAGTTTTAATTGCAAAAACTGTCTGAACTGGAAATATTAGTGATTACATTCCCTGCATTTCCATAGTGTAGCACGAAATGAGAGCATTGCTCTTGCCTCCTTCCCTTTAGAGTTGTTTAAGAATATTTTAGTACAATGTTTACTGCAGTAGGGAGTACCTGCTCCCAGTGTTACAATAAACCCAGAATAATTTACATGCATTTATGTCTGTGCAATTTAAGTTCTCTCTTTTGCATTAACAGGGTGGCACAGGAGCACAGCTGGTAGAGCTGCTGCCTAGTACCTTTAGAGATGCAGGTTCATTTCGGAGCTTGTGTGCTGTTTGAGAGGAGTTTGTATATTTTCCCTGTGATGGAATGGGTTTTCTCCAGGTGCCCTGGGGTCCTCCATGGAGGAAACTATCCTCAAAGATCAAAGATCATCAACTGGCAGTGAAGAGGCATTACCAACTCTCCCTCATCTCTACTCATGGAGATCGATAGTGGCACAAATTCGACTGGGCATTAGGGGAAGTCATGGCACAAGCAAACACGTGGCATGCAAGAGAATTTCTAGAAGCATGGTTTCCCCACAAACAAGTCTATAAACTGACATACAGACCTCAATCCATTTATAAGCCAATGCGGGCAAAATTCCTGATGATGCACAGAGTTCACCAAGCAACCAATCAGCAATGAGACCCCTGCGTACATCATAATTGAGTTTTCATAATGATGACCAATAAGTATATAAAGGCTGAGCATTCGGAGGACACAAGTGAACGGAGCACTGATGATGTCTCTTCGTACGGGAATGAAGCTTTTGCAAACGGATTGCCAAGATCAGAGATCAACTCAACCCAACCATCAACCACTCAACCACATTTTCAGAGTTATTTCCAACCAAACAATGTATTTGCATTTGCTGGGAATCTGAGCTATGACCAGTGTGGGATTGACATTTGAGTGTGGACAGTTCAGTGACACAGTGACAATGCACTATTAGTTAATTCCCATTAGCAACTACAAAGCAATTTGTGGGATATTGTCTATTACTATCATTTTAAATAGTGGGAAACTGAGCATTAATCTTGTCGATGATGGCTGAAAGTGTTATTGAATTATACTTCTTTATATTCAAAGGTTCATTTAATATCAAAGTATACAACTCTAAAATTCTTAATTCTCTGGGTAGCCACGAAACCAAGAAAGAAAAGAAAAAGAAAGGCAGCATGATCATCAACCCCCAAATTACACCTCCCCACAAAAAAACTAACAGAAGTGGAACAAGCACATCGACCCCTACCTTCCCCAATTCCCTCCTCCCACACAAAAAAATGAACAAAACAGAAAAGGCACATCAACCCCCCCCCCCCAAATCCCTCCTTCCGCACAGAAAAATGAACAAAACGGATCAGGCACATCGATCTCTAAACCCCTCTCCAACGCACAAAAATTCCCAAGAAGAACAGGCAAAAAAACACAGAATATAATGACCAAAACACTGAAAAATGAAGTCTACAATCCAAAGTCTAAACGCAGTAAGAACCTGGACAGCACTCTCTGCAGTGGCCGGCTTTTGCCTCTCCGGTACAGACAGAGCAACCCATCAAAAGACAGGCGGCCGGCGCTCACTCTCTGCATCAGGTTTGGTACTTCAATCTCCCTTGTCACTTTAATTGGTGAAATGGGGCCAAATATTGGCTTGTGCCCCATCCTGCACCCTGTCCACTATCAGGTTCATGCTGAGTGCCTCCCAGAATCCTCTTGGAGACTGCAGAGCACTGAAACACCCAAACGATCTCCAAACTTCTGTGCTCGCCTTGATGTTTCAATCACCCTCATCGCTTTAATCGACGAACAATGGAAACCAGAATTGGGGAAATGGGGTCAAACCTCAGCCTGCGTGCTATCCTGCAGCCTTCTCACCACAAGGTTTGTTCACACGGCCTCTGCCTCCCAGAATCCTCTTGAAGAATGCAGAGTGCTGAAGCACCCAAATTACCTCCAAACAGTAAAAGACTGGTTCCAAAAGTTCCAGAATCGCATTCAAGGAGAGAAACAAGCAGATAAGACATAAAAGAAGTGAGAAAGATGGTTTCATGATCTATCCAGAAAATGTCGCCCAAAGCAGCGTGGTGCGCAGGTACCAGCTTGACCGGAAATACACCCTCCTCTATGTGGATGGTGGTGAGCAGCTGGATTGGCACATTTGCACCTGGGTCAGTGGTGTTAGGACCCAGGTTGGTGGTCACTCTGTACAGAAGGACTGAGCTTGTGCAGCTTCTCTCCATGTATGCAGATGAAGAGACGTTTCCCGAATTCCAAGATTGATGTGATTATTGGACTGTACTTTTTTATTGGTTTCCTTCAGTCTTTCGGTGTCCTCATTCTTGTGGATGATTGGCAGGTGGGTAATCTGTTAATATGTGTGTGTAAGGATGGGGTTGGGGTTTGGTACTATTGTCAATGTTCTTTCCTGGGAGTGAGAGATCGGGGATCATTACGTGTAGGGGGTCGGTTGTTGTTATTATGATTGTTTTTGCTGCAGGGGAGGGGGTATTTTGGCGTCAGTGAGTTCTGTTTCTTTTCTTTTACATTCAGGGGAGGGGCAGTTGAGTTGACAAGACCATAAGACACCGAAGCAGAGGTAAGTCATTCAGCCCATCGAGTCTGCTCTGCCATTCTAGCGTGGATGATCCTGGGTTCCACTCAACTCCATACAACTGCCTTCTCACCATACCCTTTGATGTCCTGATTGATCAGGAAACTAACAACATCGCCTTAAATATACCCACGGACTTGGCCTCCACCACAGTCTCTGGCAGACCATTCCACAGATTTAGTACTCTCTGGCTAAAAAAATTCTTCCTTCCATCTGTTCTAAAAGGTCACCCCGCAATTTCGAAGCTATGCCCTCTCGTTCTGAATACCCGCACCAGAGGAAACATCCTTTTCACATCCACCCTATCTCGTCCTTTTAACATTTGGTAGCTTTCAATGAGATTCCCACACACTTTTCTAAATTCCAGTGAACAGGTCCAAAGCTGCCAAATGCTGCTCATATGTTAACCCCTTCATTCCTGGAATCATCCTTGTGAAACCCCCTGGACTCTCTCCAAAGACAACACGTACTTTCTGAGATATGAGGCTCAATACGGTTGACAATACTCCATGTGTGGCCTGACTAGTGTCTCATCAAGCCTTAGCATTATCTCCTTGCTTTTATATTCTATTCCCCTTGACATAAATGCCAACATTGTATTTGCCTTCTTTACCTCAGACTCAAACTGTAAATTAACATTCTGGGAGTCTTGTATGTGGACTCCTTCATCCCTCTGCAACTCAAATGTGTGAACCTTCTCCCCATTTAGATAATAGTCCACACAATTGTTCCTTTCACCAAAGTGCATTATCATACATTTCCCAACACTGTACTTCATCTGCCATTTTTTTGCCCATTCTCCCAATTTGTCTAAGTCCTGCTGCAATTACATTGCTTCCTCAGCACTTCAATGGGAGAATCAAAGATCTGACCATGACCTCAATCAGGAGAGAATGTAAATGAGTAGATTACAAAGAAATATTGATGTTCTGCTGATGAAACACAATAAGTTAGCATGCAGTCACAGCAAGGGAGTCAAACTTATGGTTTTCCAAAGTCTGAGAGCCTCCAGAGATTCAGTGAGTTGAGAAAAACTTCAATCAAAGGCCTGTTATAACTTCAGCTACCTCCTCCCAAATTATTGTTTTCAGATAATCAGATCCTGCTGATATGTTTGACTTCCCAACACAAGTTTTATAAATTCATCCTGTTGATTGAATCTAGATCAGAGGTTCCAAACCTTTTTCATACCGTGGACCGAGGAGGTCTGTGAACACCTGTTCTAGACCATCTCTGGGATATTTGCCATGTTCTCCACTTTGATAACTTCTGCAAAGTGTTGGATTCAATTATCTGCCATTCCATTGTTAATTACTGTCTGTCTCATTCTCCAGAGTCCCACACTCAGCAGAGCTACCTTTTTCATTTTTATATGCCTGTAAGCTTTCTTATTGTTTGTTTTACCGGTTAATTCTCATAATAATTAATTATCTCTCTTCTTAGCATCTTTTTAGTACCTCTGTCCTCTGGTTTGTCACTAGCCCTTCCAACATTGTATGCTTTAGTTTTTGATTTGATATGTTCCTTGACCTTATTTCTCAAACACAAATGGTACAGCATTTTCAACCCAGAACCCAACTACATTCTTAAGTAAACAATATCTGCCAGTGGATTTCTCCTGGCATTTCTACACATATATTAAATATAATTACAGTAGTTTCCAAAGAATACATTCTGTGCATTTCTGAACTTTAAATGTCATAGAGGCATATAACCCTTCAGTCTACCCCACCCATCCTGACCAAAGTGTGTTCCCAAGCTAGTGCCATATGATCTGCCGTGATTTTTCAAACTTTCCTTTGGGATTCAGGACTCTGCTATAGTTCTGAGCTCCATTTCACATCACTCTCTCTTTCAGCGTATAAAAACATTTAAAAGACACTTGGACAAGTATACGAATAGGAAAGGTTTAGCAGGATATGGACTATATGCTGGAAGATAGGACAAACTTAGATAGAAATTGAAACGAGCATTTGGGCCATGTTGAGTGACTCTGCCTGCCCTCATCAATGTTAACCAGGTAGTGCTGTAAGCATTGGTATCACCATAGCTACCATGACTCCACTTGAACAGATATATTCCCTATGTCCTTTCTATCTCTCCTCTCCCAAAATTTTTTTGTGAACTTTCAAAATAATTTGCTTCCTCCCAGTTCTGATCAAGGGTTCTCAAATTGAAACATTTAACTTCATACAGATACTGCTGACCCGCTGAGCATTTCCAGCAAATTCCACTTTAATTGTGCAGGTAGCTAAGTCAACGTTCAGCAACACGCTCAAAATGCTAGAGGAATTCAGCAGACCAGGCAGCATCCAAGGAAAAAAAGTACAGTGGACGTTTCTGGCCAAGACCCTTCAGCAGGATGGGAGAAATAAAGATGAGTAGATATAAAAGGTGGGGGAGGTGAGAGAGAAGCACAAGAAGATAGGAAGGGGAGGGATGAAGTAAGTAGCTGGGAAGTTGATTGGTGAAAGGGATACAGGTCTGAAGAAGGGGGAGTCTAATACGTGGGGATAGAAGCATATGGAAAAATGAAAAAGGGGGAGGAGCACCAGAGGGACGTGATGGGCAGGCAAGGAGATAAGGTGAGAGAAGGAAAAGGGAATGGGGAATGATGAAGGAGAGGGTGGGGTGGGGGAGGGCCATTAGCAGAAGTTTGAGAAATCGATATTCATACCATCAGGTTGGAGGCTACCCAAGCCAAATACAAGATGTTGTTCCTTCAACTTAAGTGTGGCCTCATTGCGACAGTAGGGCAGGATTGACATATTGGGAAGGGAATGGGAAGTGGAATTAAAATCAGTGGTCACTGGGAAGTTCCACTTGTTCTGGCAGACGGAACATAAATTATCAGTGAAATGGTCTCCCAATCTATGTTGGGTCTCATTGATATACAGGAGGCCACACCAGGATCACCAGACACAGCATATGATCCCAACAGACTCACAGGTGAAGTGTTGCCTCAGCTGGAAGGACTGTTTGGGTCCTGAATGGTTGTAAAGAAGGAGGTGTAGCAATTGTTCTGCTTGCAAGGATAAGTGCCTTGAGGGAGATCAGTGGAGAGGGATAAATGGACAAGGGAATCATGTAAGGAGCGATCCCTGTGGAAAGCAGAAAGTGAGGGGAGGGGAGGGAAAGATGTGCTTGGTGGTGGGATCCCATTGGAGATGGCAAAAGTTCCGGAGAATTATGTGCTGGATGTGGAGGATGGTGGGACGGTAGGTGAAGACAAGAAGAACCCTATCCCTGGGAGGGTGGCGGGAGGATGGGGTAAGAGTAGACATGCGTGAAATGGAAGAGATGCGGTTGAGGGCAGCAATGATGGTGGAGGAAGGGAAGCCACTTTCTTTAAAAAAAGAAGACATCTCCTTTGTCAAAGTTGAGTTGAGTGCAGTGCAAAACATTTCCTTCAAACGTTAAAGGAAGGAAAAGCTAACAAGATTATATAAATGCTGAGCTGGATTTATTGGATGATAATATTTTATTGCTGATTTTGACATAACCTACAAAGCGAACTTGAGAAAATGTGAGGATATTTTTCTATGGCATGCCACTGAATATCAATGCACTGTCATGAGATATTCAGGAATATCAATATCATGAGACATTCATGAATAGCCATGTCCACAAATCAAAAAAATGGTCTGTAGTTAATTATGCACTTATATTCAAGTGCTTAGTTTAAATACATTCATGAGAAACCTTGTAAAGTGCAAAAACATTTTATAAGTACTTTAAAAATATAGATTAACAAGCCATTACAAAGATGTGAAAGAAACACCCAGAAAGATTGTAAAAAATCATATAAGTTAACTAAACCATAAAATAGTCTTTTAAAATGAAGAAGCTATTTAATTCCGGCCTTAATGGTCATCTGTGGTTCCATCTTGGACTTATTTTCAAGCGCTAGTTCAAAAATATTCAGTGTCATGAGAACATTTTATAACTATGTTTAAAAATATAGGATTTACAAGCTATTACATAGATGTGAAAAGCCTAGAAAGATATTTAAAAATCATATAAATGAACAACCATGAAAAAGTATTTTTTTAATTAGGAAGCTGTTGAAGTCCTCCTTCTTGGTCATCTGTGGTTTAATCCTTGACTTATTTCCAAGTGCTTGGTTAAACATATTCAGTGTCATGAAAAGCCTTTAAAAAATTGGTAAGTGTTCCTTCATCTTATCCTTCCTGAAGTCCACAATCAGCTCTTTCGTCTTATTGATGTTGAGTGCAAAGTTGTTGCGATGATATCCCTCCAGTAGTTGGCATATCTCACTCCTGTATGTCTTCTCATCACCACCTGAGATTCTACCAACAGTGGCTGTATTGCCAGCAAATTTATTGATAGTATTTGAGCTATGACAAGCCACACAGTCATGGATATATAGAAAGTAGAGCAGTGGGCTAAGCACACAGCCCTGAGGTCCACCAGTGTTGATCGTCAGCAAGGAGAAGACATTATCACCAATCTGCACAGATTGTGGTCTTCTGGTTAGGAAGTTGAGGATCTAATTTCAGATGGAAGTACAGTGGCACAGGTTCTGCAACTTCTCAATCAGGATTGTGGGAAGAGTGTATTAAATGCTGAGCTGTAGTTGATGAACAGCATCCTGACGTAGGTGTTTGTGTTGCCCAGGTGGTCTAAAGTCGCATGGAGAGCCATTGAGATTGTGTCTGCCGTTGACCTATTGTGGCGATAGGCAAATTGAAATGGGTCCAAGTCCTTGCTGAGGCAGGAGTTCAGTCTGGTCATGACCAACCTCTCAAAGCATTTCATCACTGTAGATGTGAGTGCTACCGGGCGATAGTCATTAAGGCAGCTCACATTATTCTTCATATTGTCAAGGTAATTGTGACTGATGCAGGTTTGTATTTATAGGGGACTCTCGGTCAGTGCTGGAGCAGAGTCCGGGCGTGTTTGTGGAGAATGATTTCTATCGTGGTATCACTCGGTCATACCTCCAATAATCTGTTGGTATTCCTATGCCTAACCTCTCATTTCCATCTCTACATGCAAGTCTGTGACAAAGCGCTCGCTGTGACAAAGACTACTGTTCCTCCACACCTGGATTCAGTTTTGACAGTGACCACCGTGACACTGGGCCTACACCTGACCCTACACTAACCGTTCAGTGGGGGAAATTAGATTTTCTTCATATTAGTGGGTAGGGGTAAGAATTTATGGACGGTAGGGGACAGAGCAAGAATCAGGATTTATAGAAGAAGGATTGAGATCATGAATGATATGGAACATTTGGGGGAGCAGTTTGGGCTAAGGAGATTGGAGACTGAAGGAAAAAGGAAGAATGGGGATTGGCAGTATTGAGGGGCAATTATTGGCTGGCAGCCAGTAGGGTTGGGTCACAAATGGAGGCAATTAGTGGACATGTGATTGAGCAAGAACACTATTAGGAGACTAGAAACAATGGAACTAGTCTTACCCGAAAGACGATAGACATTTGAATTCCTGCCAAGTGTCATCCTTATGTACCACATTTGTACAGTGCATTTAGACCACATTTAAGATAAAGCACCTCATGTACATACTAAGGTTTACTTACAGAATGCATAAAAATACTGTGCTAACTAAGAAAATCTGGTGTGTGTTAAATAAGACTTCAAATTCCAATAACATGTGCATATTATGTAGTAATTGATCCAGCGACTTTCTTCAGATAATTCAGAAATCTATTTCTTTCTCTTCTCTTACATCTTTTTTTTCAAGTGTGGATCTACTAGTGCTGGAGCCTATGATCCACATTGTAGTGGTCTGTTTTTGGGCCAATTGAGTGACCTGGTGCTTTGCTGTCTCCAAGGAATTTTGGTGAGTTTTCAAGCAAAGTGTGCGGCCTCTATGCCAAGAAACCTGGAGATGGGCATGAGCCCATGATCAACTCCATTTCTCATTGGTATTACCAAGTAAAGCACTTAAAACCTTCAAGGATGAGAGTGGAATACAAGTGGGTGGTCAGCGCCATTTACCTGTGTGTGTCCAGTCTCTCTCTTCTTCACTCTTGCTGCTCCTGGAGGAAGGTGTCTGCGCGTGACAGTCTCTCTCTTCCTCTCGCCTGCTGTTCATGTTATAATATGCTCCTGGTTTCTGGTTGCTGTTTTTTATGTTGCTACTTTGTGTGATTTTGATTGTAGCACACTGGCTTTGTGGCCTGAAGTTAACATACAACACAGCACTAGTTTGAACTGAGCTGAGTTAAACTGAATATGCTTGGACTCTTCTGATGACTTTGTGGGTTGGTGTTTTATATTCTGTGTTTTTCACTACTTCTTTTGCTGTTTGCATGATTTGTTTTTTTCTTTTGGGCATGTTGGGGGTTCGAAGTTTTTCTTTGAATAGGTTCCATGATTTTCATGTTTAGTGACTGTCTATGGGAAGACAATTCTCAGGGTTGTATACCACATACTTTGATAATGAATGTACTTAGAATCTTTCATTGTAGGTATTGCTGTGAAGTTGGTGTCAAGATAGCTTTTGATTTTAGATTTTTAATGAAGCTTATTTTCATGTATACATTTCTTTCCATTTGTAAACATTTGTTCAATAAATCACTTACTTAAATGAAGGGAAGAAAACATTCAAGAAGTTTAAAATATTACTTCAGACTCCAACTCAGCAGGTGAATGTGTTAAACCTTTCACAATTCAAAATAAAGAGCTTGTTTTTGAATTAGTAGAGAAATCTATGAGTTGTTCTAAATAAAAACTTTTTTTTAACAACTCCCTTTAATCAGAATTTCTGGTGCACAGATGAACGAAGTGATTTTAATGTAATTTTATGCATCACTTGAAATCAAGGTAGCTCACATACATTAAGCAGCTCATTTTATCTTGACTGCTTCTAAATAAAAGCGAAATAATGAGGAAGTAAAATCAGTACCTGCACTCAAATGATCCTAATTGTACAGTTGTACTGAAGAAAGAGTGCCATTATAATTAATGTTTCATTCACACATGAGTGACTCTGTGAGGCAGAAACTTCAGCAGAAATCCTGCATTAGACTGAATCAAATTATATTGATGAATTAATGCAAGACCTCCATTTCTAAAAGTGTTGCAGGATCACAGCTCGCACTCAGCTGTGAATAAGCTCTGTTTTTGTGGACAGTATGAAAGACTTGCTTCCTCGCTGGAAGACCGTAGCTGCAGAATTAGGCCATTTCGCTCAAATGTTCCACCATTCCATCATGGCTGATTTATTATCCCTCTCAACTCCATTCTCCTGCCTTCTGCCCATAACCTTTGACATCCTGACTAACCAAGAATCTATCAACCTCTGTTTTAACTTGGCCTCCACAACCATCTGTGGCCAATGAATTCCACAGATTCATCACCCTCTGGCTAAAGAAATTCCTCCTCATCTCTATTCTAAAGGGACAACCTTTTATTTTAAAGCTGTGCTTTCTGGACCTAGACTTCCCCACTATAGCAAACATTCACTCCACGTCTGCTCCATTGAGGCTTTTCAATTTTCAATAGAGTTCAATGAGACCCACCTTCATTCTTCTAAACTCCAGCAAGTACAGGCCCCGAGCCTCATTCATCTAAACTCCTGCAATTACAGGTCCCAAAGGCTCCTCATACATCTCACAGCAAGGAATTTCTTTTAATTAGTATTTTCATTGGTTGCGCATGGAAAATGGAAATAAATTAGGCTTGTAGTGCATGAGCATATGTAGTGAAAGATCAGGTTTGCCAACAACCTTAGAACTGTAGGTTCTGAGGAGTCTGCAAAGATATATGGACAGTTTCAGAGAGTTTAAAACAAGATGGCAGGTAAATGAAAGGAACGGTGTGGATTTTTGCTTTGTTAGAAAAATAGTAAACATTGTTATGCAAGGAATCAGTGTGCTGCTTTATGGTGCTGAGAACCGGACGAGAAAGGGAAATGCCAAGGTAAAGTGTCTCATACTTTGCTGACAAATTGGTTATCTGGCCACAGAAGGAATGGATCAATCAGATTTGTACTTCACCAGAAATGCCATAAATCAAGTCTGATGGCTTATTCCTTAAATGCTAAATATTAAAATAATAAAATATACTGCACAGTTCTGATGCACGTTGCTGGAGAAGAGATACGTGGTCGGCAATTCAAAATGCTTGGAAGTGTCCTTCTGAAAGGATGAAGATTGGTTCAAGCATTTCATTTGAAGTACTGAAATGCTCCACTTTCAGACCAGGAAAACACACAACCGCAAAGAGGCAAGGACACAGCAGAAGGAAATTGCTTTTGTTTTTGCTGGTTGGGGGGGGGGGGTAATCTCCACATTACTGGCAAGGTCAGCAGTTGTTGATCAATAGATGAGCAATTCAACGATATGGCCCTGAACACAAGAGAGACAGCAGATGCTGGCAATCTTGAACAACACGTAGAAAATGCCAGAGGAACTCAGCAGGCCAGGCAGCATATAGGGAAGGGAATAAATAGTCATGGACATCAATTTATCTAACTTCCAATATTTTTTCCCTCTTCCTTTTTATTACTTCTGTTCCCACACACAATTCCTTTTTCCTTTCCCCATTCTGGTTACATGCTTGGCTGTTCTCTTCCCCTCCCTCTGATCCAAGATTAGTCACCATTCACTATAAGGGTATTAAAGTCAATCAAAAGTTCAAGTGGACAGTCGATGATATTTTGAAGTTAGTAATGACAATAGAACCCTGGGTGTTGGGTATATTTCACATCCTTTCATTAATATTTATGCTTTAGGACAACTTACTTGAAAAGTCTCACTACAGTGGCTTTATTCTTTTGTCTTCAGTGCACCCAACCACAGTCAACCCAGTCTATCTCATCTGTAGTAAGTAGAGATGTCTTCAGTTGTCTTATTTGACAACAGCTGGCTCAAGCTCTACCTTGTCTTACTACAACTTCTAAAACATCACTCCCCCTTCCCTCATCCATCCTGCTTCCCCCCTCACCTGTTCTCAGCTCGAACCTCCCACCTTCTTATTCTGACTTCTCACACCTTCCTTTCCAGTCTGATAAAGGCTCTCTGTCTGAAATGTTGACTATTTGATTCCCTCTATAGATGCTGCCTGACCTGCTGAGTCCCTCCAGCATTTTGTGTGTGTTGTTGATATGGTCCTGATTCTTTAGAGTATAAGTCATTTTAGAGTCTTGGCAATGTTAGGTAGGTTGTTTCACTTTCAAGAGAATCACCTGTTGTTTGTTAATAACAGTCATAATTAATTTTGCTGGCAGGAACAAAACTTTCTCGGCAGGTGTATGATGCACAAAGATATCCTTCCTCAAAGGCAATCTCTCAAGATGCATTTTATTTCTTCTTCACTTTTCTCTTCGACTGCTTTCTCTCAAGACCATTAGACAAAGAAAGTGAAATGTTAGAGACAATCTCCCACAGTTATACTGCACCAACTCCAATGCTTCCGAATAGCAGCCAAGTCAGCTTCTCTGAACCCAAACCGGCACCTCCAATATCCTGACAAGCTCCTCCAATATCCCGACAGACTCCTCCATGCCCAGACTGGCTCCTCCTCTAATTCTAAGGATCAATGAGTTAGATGGTTACTTGGTCACACTTGGACTAAAGTAATTTCTCCGCACCTCTGTCCTAAATGGACCTCCTTCAATTCTGAAGTCATGCTGTCTTGTCCTGGACTCCCCTACCATGGGAAATAACTTTGCCATATCTAAATTTGTTCAAGCCTTTTAACATTTGGAATGTTTCTGTGAGATCCCCCATGATTCACCTGATCTCCAGGGAATACAGCCCAAAAGTTGCCAGATGTTCCTCATACAGTAACCCTTTCACTCCTGGAATCATTTTCATGACTCTTCTCTGAACCCTTCCAATATTGGTATATCCTTTCTAAAATGAGGTGCCCAAAACTGCACACGATACTCCAAGTGTGGTCTCACAAGTGCCTTATAGTGCCTCAACATCACATTCCTGCTCTTATATTCTATACTTCTAGAAATGAATGCCAACAGTGCATTTTCCTTCTTCACCACCAAAGCAACCTGGAGGTTAACCTTTAGGGTATCCTGCACAAGGACTCCCAAGTTCCTTTGCATCTCTGCATTTTGCATTCTCTCCCCATCTAATTAATAGTCTGCCTGTTTATCTCTTCCACCAAAGTACATGGCCATACATTTTCCAACATTGTATTTCATTTGCCACTTCCTTGCCCATTTCCCTAAACTATATGTCTCTGTTAAGGCTCTCTGTTTCCTCAACACTACCTGCTCCACCACCTATCTTTGTATCATAGGCAAATTTAGCTCAAATCCACTAATCCCATAGTCTAAATCATTGACATACATTGTAAATCAAGTGTTAGTAACCAGCAGATGATCTGGAGTGAATGAATGCCCTCAGCTCCTCTGCAGAACTTGGAGGAGAAAAAAAAGATGATCACAATTCACAAAAGGAAAAGAATGAGTGAAGGTAGAACATAGAACATGCGCTCAGTGGCTACTTTTTCAGGTACACCTGCACACTTGCTCGTTAATGCAAAATATCTAATCAGCCAACCATGTGGGAGCAACTCAATGCAGACATGGTCAAGCGGTTCAGTTGTTGTTCAGACCAAACATCAGTATGTGTGAAGAAATGTGATCTAAGTGACTTTGATGCTCAAGTGATTGTTGGGGCCAGATGGGGCAGTTTGAGTATCTCAAAATCTGCTGATCTCCAGAGATTTTCACACAAAGTGGTATCAAAAGTTTACGAAGAACGGTGCACAATTTTATTTAAAAATTGGTGAGCAGTAGTTCTATTGGTGAAAATACCTAATTAATGAGAACGTTCAGAGGAGATTGGCTCGATTGGTTCAAGCTGACAAGAATGCAACAGTAATTCAAATAACCACACGTAACAACAGTGGTGTGCAGAAGAGCATTCTGAATGCACAACACATTGAACCTTGAAGCGGATGGGCTACAGCAGCAGAAGACCAACACTGGATTTCACTCCTGTACCTAATAAAGTGGCCGGTGAATGGAGAACATAGAACAGCGCAGCACAGGAGCAAGTCTTTTGGCCCACAATGTTGTACTAAATTAATTAAAGTAGTGAACAGATGCCCAACCAAACTAATCCATTCAGCCTACACAACCTCCATATATCTCTATTCATTACACATCCATGTGATTAGCTAAGAGCCTTGCGGCTCCAGTGAATTTGTGTCCATGACTACCTCTGGCAGCACATTCCAGGCACCCACCACACTGTGCTTTTGAAGAAACAACTTGTCCTGCACATCACTTTTGAACTTGTCACCTCTCATCTTAGACACATGCCGTCTGGTATTAGACATTTCCACACTATCTATGCCTTTCATAATCTTATAAAACTCTATATCAGATTTCACCTCAGCCTCCAGCACTCTAGAAATCAACTCATTTATCCAATTTCTCCTTAGAATATCCTCATGTCCTTGTATTCACTTGCCCTCTAATTTTCTAAGTAGGATCATTGGAGTGCAGAGAACTGCAAAGCCCCTTTACAAATCTGATTTGCTGGGAAAAATTGCTTTCAAGGCATAGTCTCTGACTAGACGCTTATTAGGTACATCTGTCTTCCTGTTCACTAATGCAATTATCTAATAACATGGCGGCAACTCAATGTATACACACAAGCAGACATGGTCAAGGTGTTCAGTTGTTGTTCAGATCAAACATCAGAATGAATAAGAAATGTGATTGAAGTGATCTTGACTATGGAATGTTTGTTGGTGCCAGATGGGTTTGTTTGAGTGTCTCAGAAACTGCTGATCTGAGATTTTTACACACAACAGCCTCTAAAGATTACAGAAAAGGGTGCAAACAACAACAAAAAAATCATCCAGTGAGAGGCAGTTCTGTGGGTGAAAACACCTTGTTAATGAGAGAAATCAGAGGAAAAGTGGCCAGTTGACAAGAAAGCAACAATAACTCAAATAATGACATGGTAAAGCAGTGGTGTGCAGAAGAGCATCTCTGACTGCACAGCACATTTGAAACTTGAAGTGAATGGGCTACGAGAGCTGAAGACCATGAACATACATCTAGCAGCCACTTCATTTGCCTAATAAGGTGACCACTGTGTGCATATGTTAAGGAGTATGAAATGGAGGATCAAAGTTCAGCTTCAGCAGTGGTAATAAGAAAAGTATATCAAGGGATAACAGAAAATGAAAGCAGGAGTAGGCCATTCAATCCTTTGTGCCTGCTTTGCCATCTATTATAGTCATATAGTCATGAGTAATCATCTTCTTCTCATAACCCAAAACGGGCAAAGATCAAGTGAGCAAGCTATGTCCACATCAGTTGCATTTCATAAATGAACAAAAAGCCTATGGAGGTGGTACCTGGTACTTAATGTTGTAAATTTGTTGTTCTTGTTTGTAATCTACTGAGTTTTCTGCGCCTTGTGCTGCAAATACAATGTTTTGTTGTTGGTAGTACACTCAGTAGTGGGTGGTATGTGATACTGTGAATTTAATAGTTTTGTTTGTAGTTTGCTCTATATTATGTGGCATGTTCTATTGTGTGAATGTATTTCTTTTGTTTGTATAGTCAATGTTCCAGTTGACTGACCCAAATAATTGAATTAAAAATTGAAACTACTGGAAACGCTTATGAAGTAGATTCCTGATTGGTGAGGACATGAAGGGATATGGGGAGAAGGCAGGAGAGTGGGACTGAGAGGAAAGTTGGATCAGCCACAATGAAATAATGATGCAGACGCAATGCGCCAAATGGCCGAATTCTGTTCCTAGTCTTGTCAGATGGTACCATTGAGTGGAAATACAGTAAATGCCCAAAGACAGAAACATTTAATTCTCCAACTTCATATAAACTTCATGTTATCTGCTCTGCCTCTGACCTTCATTTTTCTTTCCTATTGTTTAATTTATTTTCTTTTACACACTTCTAGCAGTTCCCCCATCACCCTGTTACCTTCACCTTTTCTCCTCCCCTCCACCCTCCTCAGTTGCCATGCACTCCTCCCAGTGGATATCCTTACTTCTGTTTCTATCAGTCCATCCCACCTCATTTATTTGGTTCCATGTCCCACCTTCCTCTCCTATTGGATTCTACCATCTACAGCCTTAGTTGCCTCACCTCTCAACTCCCAGCCTCTGTTACTGCTTTCACTCTTCCGTCCTTCATTCCATCTGTCCCTGCTACCACTATCAGGCAGGAGGTACTGTCGTATTAGGAGAAGTACTGTTAGGATGGGAAAAAGCTTCTTCCCCTAGGCCACGAGATGACTGAACTCCCTGTTATCACCCAGGTCTTGTGTATGAAATACCAATAGTGTTACACTATTTACATTTTAACATGTCATAAATGCACCTTATACTAAATGTCAATATTCTGGAATGTATTTCATTATACAGCTGAATGACAATGAATTTGAACTTGACCTGCCTATCACCCCTCCATACCAGAATCCATCTATTCCTTTCCAGATCATCTCCATCCATTCCCTTCAACACTTTATACTGCTTATCTCCCGGATGAAGAAACATTGCCAATCCAATTCCTTTCATTGACGCTGATTGACTCACTGAGTTCCTTCAGCACTTGCTGGTTACTCTAGAGTCCAGCATCTTCAGTCAATTGTAAATTTATCATTTCAGATCAGAGACTCATCATCCAAATAGGAAAGAAAGAAGATTGAGGTTCAAAAGGGGCGTGAAGAATGGAGAAACAAAAGGTTAAAATTTGTCTTATGGTGCAAGTCAGACTAAATGAAAAACATGATGGAAAAGGCAAAATAAGTGATAATGAGGTAAATAATTAAATTAGATGGATTTTAGTCAGGATGGTTCATGCAACGATAACACCAGATTTACTACGTGTTTATGTTATGCTACTATTTGATCACTTATCTTCCATAGAACATACTGGCACAGTTCTACACTGCTAACATAGAGAGAATCTTCCCGTCAGTAATTACGGTCTGGTTTGTGCTATATACAAATACTACAGAGAACTGGCAGGTCAGCTGAAAAGGTCATTGGCTGCAGTCTACCCTCACTGCAGAACTTCTACATGTTCAGGACATAGGAACAGGCAAGAAAAAATATTACAGACACTAACCTCCCAGCATATAGTCTTTTCAAAAAATGCCCCTCTCGAAGCATTAGAGAGCTATTAAGACAAGAACCTGATGCTATCTTAAAATATTTTTCCCTCAGGAAGTTAATGTGATTAACCATTTTGGTTAGCCCTCTGCCATCCCCTCTGTTTATTACCCTTGTCACTGCACTGCATTTTGATAAAGCTGTTTACATTTTAATTCAAGATGGGATTTATTTATTTATGCATACTTCATTCCACATCTGTACTTTAATCTCTAAGTTTATTTATTTATTTTTAAATTCTTCTGGGAGGTGGGGCTCATCAGACTTGGACTGCAGCCCTCCGAGGAGAAGGAAAATTCTGATTTTAAAGCTCCTCTACCTTGCGGCCATACCCACTCATGGGAAAGGCTTCGGGAGTAAATCCTGAGGAAGAAATCTGGAGCCGGGATCCCTGAGGCAGTTTGATGTTGTTTACAGCATCGCTCTGACAACCTTTGTGATGACACTTGTGCCAAGCTGTATCAGCGCTTGCCCTTCCCTTGGACTACATCAGTGACATGGAGAGGGTGATCCCACTGTATGGGCAACAGTCGGTTCTTCAAATCTTCCTTCCCAGGACACAGTCCACTAGAAGCACATACCCATAATCCCCTGGGATCAACAGCTGCCTTCTACTATTTTTGTTTTTATAATTGCTGAATGTTGCTTTTTTTTGTTGAATGCCACACCAACATAAATTCCTAATACATGTAAGTGTACATTACTCTGCGTTAGTCTTAGACACATACAGTATATATAGCTAGGGTGCCTAAGATGTCTGCACACTTTTGTAGTAATTTTATGTATTCCACTGTACTGCTGCCACAAAAATCATATTTCATGTCATATTTGACTGATGATAAACCTGATTCCGATGTGGGTCTCTGTTGTGGACTGAGAGTAGGAAGGGGGCAGGGAGATGGGAATCATGGTTGGGAAAAGTGGAAAGGGAAGGGGAGGGAGTGGGAAGCATCAAACAGACATTCTGTAATGATCAATGAAACAATTGTTTGGAATCAAAACACATTGCCTGGTGTCAGGGGTTGGGTGTGTCTGTACCTGTGCCACCCCCTCCCTTGGTATTCCTCTGCCAGATATCCCACACCCCTCCTGTAGCGCTCCACCCTTGCCATTTCCAACATCCTTCGCTCCCACCAGATTTATAAACTCACTCTCTGCTCCACGCTGACAAATGCAATACTGTGAAGAAGTCTTAGGTATGCATATATAGGTGTGTGTATCACTGGGCTTTTCAATCATCAGTGAAAATAGTCCTGATCTTCTAGTAGAAAGTCTTACGCCATTCTAATAATGTAAACACCATGAACTGCTGCATAGCAAATCCAAACTGGGCATTCTTTGGACACAAGGGATTAAGATGGAAAATGAAATTGTTCATGTATTTCAAAAACATCATCAGAAAACCCTATAAATGGTACATGTATCTTGGGATGGCCTGGAGAGTCCAGATGCAGGGATGTTTAACTTAGTTGAGGCAAATATCAAAAGATTAATCCCAGGACTTGAAATTCTGATTACATTGGTCTTCAGCAGTTACCAGAAATGCCTCCCTCTTACATAGCCAGGGAGCTGTGAACTAGCCCTGTGGCATTGATGCAAGCCAATACGTTGCCTGAGGTGTCATTGACGCTGAAGGTTTTGATTTATGATATCATCATCGGATCCACATAGCACATTAGGAATACCCAAAGGGAGTCTCATTACATTAATTGAGTTGGCTGTCATTTGCAATGTGATGGGAATTGCAAAGGCACCAGGAAGTATTGCCTTAATTTTAACAATAATGGGGAAAAGCAGAAGGGAAAAATGAAACTTGTGCAAAATGAGAAAAGCATCAGTAAGCATGTCCTCGCCATCAGCCAAGTGCAAAGGCTTAAAATAATTTTAAAACAATTGGCAGAAGAAATAGAAAACATTTTTTTTGCACTGGGGAGGTGGTGGAGGGAATTTGCATCTAACTATTTGAAAGGTAATAGGAGCAGAAATCTCAATTGCTGTAAAAATAATTGTTGGACAGTGTTGTGAGGTACAGAATTTTGGATTAAGAGCTAGAAAATGAATTAGCCTGGAGGCTCAGTTTTAGATGTCAGGTGCAGACATGTTTTATTTATTTAGAGATGCAGCATAGAACAGTCCCATCTGACACATCGAGGACCGCTGCCCAGCAAACCACTGATTTAATCATAGCCTGATTACCGGATAATCTACAATGACCAATTCACCTCCTAACCAGTACGTCTTCAGATTGTGGGAGGAAACTCTTGCACACTCAGGAAGAACATATAAACTTTCTTACAGAGGATGCTCCTAACTCTGAACTCTGACACATCAAGCTGTAACAGCAGTGCACTGAACATTACACTGCCATAGCACCCTATGATGGGCACAATATCTTCAGCTCTGCCTTAGGTTTCAGTGAATTCAGTGATTCCATGAATTAATTCTACTATTGTTTCAAACAGTTTAAAATTCAATCTAATTTTGCCTTTTGATACTTTGGGGTTAGGTACAGATTGGGGGAAAATAGTTATCAAGGCTTCAACAATCTATCACCATCAGTCCATGTCATCTTCTTGTAGCTACCAACAAACAGGAGGTACAGAGCTCTGAAGTGCCACATCACCAGCTTCTTCCCATCAACTACCCAGTTCTTGAACCGACCTTGCTTGTGGACTCTTTGTCCCACTCCCATCAGGAAGGAAGCTAAATAGCATTCTCACCAGGACCAGCAAACTCAAAGCAGTTACTTCCCCCAAACCATCAAGCTGATCAAAACCCCCACCCATCATACTCCCAAAAAGTTCTACTTTATCTTTTCCTGTCAGACTGACCTTGTGTAAGACACTTCTATATTTAGTGTGTTTATGTACTTGCAGTCTGTATATGTAAGCTAATCTTATGTATTTAGTTATTGTGTCCTTTGTGCTTACTGTGTTGTTTTTTATGCAGCATTAGATCAAAAGTAGCAATTATTTTTCTCCTTTACATTTATGTACTGAAGAATGGCAATAAACAATGTTGAATATTGAAACTTGGATTCTGAATCCTAATTATTCCCTCACTATAGGAACATTATGAACATTTTGATCTATTTGCACTGCAAAGGACTTCACATTTTTGATTTTAATTGTGTTTTTCATTTAAAATTGTGCAAAATAGAATGGGAACAGCAAAGGCACCAGGAAGTAATGCCTTAATTTTAATAATAATGGGGAAATGCAAAAGGGAAAAATTAAATGTGTGCTAAAGGAGAAAAACATCAGTAAGTACGTCCTCACCATCAGCCAAATGCATAGTTTTAAAAGCAATTGGTAAAAGAAATAGAATGTATTTTTTTTTCACCAGGGAGATGGTGGTGCGAATTGGATCTCACTTTTTGAAAGGTGATAGAAGCAGAAATTTCAACTACATTAAAAATAATTCTTGGACAGTGTTGTAAGGTACTGAGCTTTGGATCAAGTGCTAGAAAATGAATTAGCCTGGAGAGTTCAATTTTAGGTGGTCCAGACTTATCTCCCGTTCCGCCTCAGATTTCAATGAGCTCGGTCATTCTACTATTTATTCAGTGATTGCCACAAAGAGATTAAGATTCCGGGGAATGCAAGCTCAACCTCATTTTGCCTTTCGATATTCAGGGTTTGGTACAGGTTGGGGAAGATGGTAACCAAGGCTTCGAAGATCAGACAGCATCCATGCCATGACACATGTTCATAGCTAGCATCAGACAAGGGGGACAAAAGTCTGAAATGCCACACCACCAGCTCACCACCAGCTTCAAGAACAGTTTCTTCTCTTCAACTAGCAAGTTCCTGAGCCAACCAGCACAACCCTTATCTCCATCTCGGTGTAGGAACACTGTGACCATTTTGATCGATTTGAGCAACAGTGACTTCGCGATTTTTGTTTTAATTGTGTTCTTTCTTGTAAAACAGTGAAAAACATAAGTATAAATTTGTTTTTCTTGTGAAAGATACTCATCTGATGCTATGTGCCCGTGATGCTGCAGCAAGTAAGCTTTTCATTGCACCTGTGCATGCATGTACTTGTGCATTTAACAATAAACTCGACTTTGACTTCAATGTCCAGATGAGAATCTTCACTGATTAAGGATTCAATTTTCCTGACCTGATGAGTTCCTCCAGCATTTTGTGTGTGTTGCTCAAGATATCCAAGCATTGGGAGAATCTCTTGTGTTTAACAATACAGTACCAGTTAATTTACAGTGCATTCTTTAAGGTCATTATCTAGTATAATAATATTTTTGAATATTAAGAAAAATATTAACATCTTCATTGTTTTATTCATTTTTACTTGTTTTTGAATGTTTCTAAAGGTCATGGACAGCAAACTTGGTACAGTGACTTATCTGCCTACCAAAAGTGCTTAAGGTTGTTTCAAGCTTCTCCTACCTCTACCACCCACCTCGCCCCATTTCAACATCTAATGTGATGAGCATAAGGGAAAGGCCATAAGACAGTAAGAGAGAGGGGGCATAATTAGGCCATTCAGCCCATTGAGACTGCTCCGTCATTCCATTGTGGCTGATTTATTATCTCATCATCCCAATTCTCCTGTCTTCTTCCCATTATCTTTGGCACCCTTAATAATCAAGAACCTATCAACCTTTGCTTAAATATACCAAATGATTTAGCCTTCACAGCCATCTGTGGCAATGAACTCTGAAGATTAACCACCCTTCGGCTGAAGAAATTCCTCCTTGTCTCTCTTCTAAAGACAGGTCCTATTCTGAGGCTGTATCCTCTGGTCCTAGACTTCCCCACTGTAGGAAACATCCTCTCCACATCCACTCTATCTAGGTCTTTCAGTATTTGATATGTTTATTTGATAAGTTAGTTAACAGAGCCTTTGGCAGAAACTTTACATTGATACATTCAGAAAGGAAAGTCTGTACTCATCACATTATCATCATTGAATGTAGTCACTCACAAGAAGTAGACTTTATGTGTTTTTCTATTATTATTTAAATATACCCATCACAGTTACAAGACTTTTCACCCCAGCGAGTCTGCACTGGTCAGTTAAATCCAGGTGACCAATTGACCCACTAAACCGTACATCTTTGGAATGTGCGAGGAAGCAGAACACTGGAGGAAACCTACACGGTCGCAGAGGGACAAACTCCTTACAGACTGTGATGTAATCGAACCCAGATCGCTGGCATTGTAACAGCATCTCGCTAACCACTGCGCTACCGTCACACCCATTAGTGGTTTCTGGTGAATTGATATGGATATATTGAACTGTGGATCAGGACTGAAGACCACATATCCTACTTGTATTCTTGAGTTTTTATTTCTTACCCATGCAAAATAAAGGCCAAAGTATTCATGAGTTGTGATGTCACATCATGCTTCCAATATTGTGACTTATAAATAATGCTTGGTGAAAACTACAGCAAAATATTATTGATGCATGTTTGTATGTTAATATTTTGACATGTACAACATGTAATAATTAACAATGTAACATATTGCAGCTGGGGACCAATGATTTTATCTAGCGCAGTCATGCAGATCACCCATCATTTTCTCTTAGTTTCTACCTGTCCAGTCTACTACAATGGACAAGTGAGTTATTTATCACTTTTGGACATTTCCCTTTATTCGTGTCATTTTGGAGGTCAAACACATTTTCAACGATCCATTGTGAATGAGGGCACTCATATTTTATTTGTCGCAGAGCCTTTGAAGAGAGAACTAGGCGCCTTTCTGCTTGGTATCTCAGCTCATTTGTCTTCCATGCTGAAGTTGATTAGAAGCTGTTTGTCCAGACTGGTGGAAACGATGACCTAAAAAAGCTGTTTCCCTTTTGACGGTGTGACCTTGAAGGGAAGCTCAGAACTTGCAATTTTCCAGTCTGTCGAATGCCATCGTTCATCAGTGTTTTGCCTCTCTCCAGCAAATCCATGAAGATTATAGTCCATCGAGGCTAGAGGGAGGATAGGCATAGTAGAATATAATTTTGAAAATCAACAATTGCTTTAGTTAGTAGATCTCACAGAGGCATACAGCATGGAAACAGGACTTTCTACTTACAGAGCCCCCTACACCCACCCCCTCCCCAAACTTATCCGTAAGTCCATAAGATACAGGAGCAGAATTAGGCCATTTGGCCCATCGACTCTGCTCTGCCATATCATCATGGCTGATTCAATTTTCCACTCAGTCCCAGTCTCCTGCCTTCTCCCTGTATTCCTTCACATCCTGACTAATCAGAAATCTATAAACCTCTGCCTTAAATATACATAAAGACTTAACCTCCACAGCTGCTAGTGGCAAAGAATTCCACAGATTCACCTCCCTCTGCCTGAAGAAATTCCTCCTCATCTCCTTTCTAAAAGGACACCTCTCTATCCTGAGGCTGTGTACTCTAGTCTTAGACTTCCACCATAGGAGACATCCTCTCCACATCCACTCTTTCAAGGCCTTTCACCATTCAATAGGCTTCAGTGGGGTCAACCCTCATTCTTCTGAATTCTTGTGAATACAGGCCCAGAACCATCAAATGTGCTTCCTGTGACAAACCATTCAATACTGGAGTCATTTTTGTGAACCTACATTGAACCCTCTCCAGTCCCAGCACATCATTTTTCAGATAAGGGGCCCAAAACTCACAATATTCACAATACAATGCCTGGATTTCCAACATCTGCAGATTTTCTCTTGTTCATGATACTCTGCAGTGCTTTATAAATATCAACATTACATCCCTGCTTTTATATTGTAGTCCTCTTGAAATGAATGCTAACATTGCAATTGCCTTCTTCACCATAGACTCAACCTGCAAATCGACCTTTAGGGAATCCTGCACAAGGACTTCCAATTCCCTTTGCACCTAAGTTTTGTTTTCCCTTTCCATTACAAAATAGTCAACCCTTTCATTTCTCCTACCAAGTGCATGACCATAACTTGAAGACACTGTATTCCACCTGTCATTTCTTTGCCTATTCTCAAATCTTTCTTTCTCAAAACTACCTGCCCACATCATTCTTCCCATATTCCTATCAGTTCCACCCAGATTTGACCAATCACTGATACATAATGATCAAGTAACAGTGTCCATTTGACCTACCGTCTTCAGAATGCAGGAGGAAACTTTGCACTCAGAACTCAGGATTGAACCGCAGTCACTGAAGTGGAGAGGAAATATGTCTACTGCCTCATGACACAAAATTCTGGAGGAACTCAACAGGTCATGCAGCATTTATGGAGGAAAATAAACAGTCAACATTTTGGGCTGAAACCTTTCATCAGGTGTCTCAGTCCAATATATCAATTGTTTACTTCCTTCCTTAGATGCTGCCTGACGTGCTGAGCTAATCCATCATTTTTTGTGTGCGTCTGTGTTGCATAAGATTTCCAGGATCTGCAAATCTCTTCTGACTTCCATTGCTTCTACTGCTTTCTGTGGTGTGTCAATAGAAATCTTGAACATATTGAGAGGATTTGATAGGTCTGATAGAGTCTTTCTTCTCAGACTGGAAATGTCAAATATTAGAAGGCATAACTTTAAGCTGAGGTGAGAAAGACTGAAGGAGATTTGTGAAGTTATTTTTTAACCCAAGGAGTTGTAGGTGCCTGAGTCATCTGGTAGAAGCAGATACAATGGTAACATCTACAAGGGATTTAGGCGGGCACATAAACGGGCAGGAAGTAGAAGGATATGGAGCATGTGTTGACAGATGGACCAGCTTCAGCTGGCAGGATGCTTGGCACAAGCATGATGGGCTGAAGGGCCTGCACTTGCGCTATCCTGCTCTGTGCTTTATATACCATCTGGGCTACCATGCTATCCTCATTCATTTCATCCATATCAATAACCTTATCCAACAACGAAGGCAAAGAAGGACTTGCACTTCCACAATTTCTCCCACATCCTTTTCAGAAACAGTTTATCACCAACACATTACTGTGGATGTGCAGCTATTGTTGTGTTAGGGAAAGAGCCGTCTTGCACAAAACCTGTGTCTACAAACAGCAAAATGCTGCTGACCTGGTAATTTGCTTTGTAAAATTTGGTTGAGGTAGATGGCATCTGGGATATTTGTGTCAACTTTCGACCAACTGGTAGTACAGTCCTTTGATTCAAGACAGCTAGAAATAATACACCAAAATTAAAATAATCTAGGCTGGTAACTAAGAATAATGCTCTATTATAGGTGCTGGCTGTCAGAAGTTCTGTTAAACTGATGCTTTATTTACATTCAAAGGGGCCATTAGAATATCTCACGGTACATCCCATTTACAGTCCTCTCTTACATTGAGCCTGGAGTTAACAGCAGCCTGTTTCTTCATGCATCATGTTTTGTATAACTGCCATCCAAGAGATCTGTCTGACATTTCAGAGCAACACTAAGGAATTGCTGTTTGTTCCAGAATGTTGGCTTCAAGATGAGATAAGAAGCATCTGTCAGGGGAATCTTAAAGTTTTACCAGCAATAATTCAAAGAAAAGCATGGAAGTTCTCTCTGGTGAGATATCTATGGCCAATTGGCCACTACAGAAAAAAACTTACAGAATCATTCTGACTCCTGAAGAGGGGTCTCGGCCCGTTGTCAACTGTTTATTCATTTCTATAAATGCTGCCTGACCTGCTGAGTTCCTCCAAAGCATGCATTGCTTTGGATTTCCAGCATCTGCAGATATTCTTGTGTTTATAGCATCATTATTATCGTTACTTCTGATACCTTGTCTATAAATTAACTGTATTAAAGTTCAAAACATTTAAAGTAAATTTAATTTGAAAGTACATATACGTCATGATATATGTGACTTGCTGGCATTCAGATTACAAGTAGTAGAATAGAATCAATGAAAAACTACAAGAAGCAAAGACTGACAAGCAACCAGTGTGCAAAAATAATGAACTGTGCAAATGCAATAATACTAATAATAATATCAACAAGAACAGGAAGTATCAAATGCCTGGCTTAGAGTTGGAGACCTTTTCCTAGAAACAGAGGGGTTCCTTGTGGCAATACAGGACCAGGTGGTTGCCACAAAAAATGTTCAAAATTCTTAATAAAGGCCAAAGCATTCATGATAAATCCAGAAAATGCCAAGAGACACTAGAACCAATCCAACACATTATAGGATTCTGCAACAGTTTAACTCAATTTGATAACCTACACAGGCATAATCAGTTGGCAAATATCATTCACCAAAATCTCAACAAACACATAAAATACACTATACCTTTTATAAAAACAAGCCTGATCCAGTTTTAGTGTCAGAGTCTAACAAATGACCATTATATTATTACTGATAGAACAATCCATAATAGCTCTCTGCATATAATATTACAAAGTACCCAAGCAAGTGTAGGCCTCCGTTAGTCTCGATGGATTTGCGCCTTGGAAAGTTTCCAGGGTTTTTTTTATGGTAGACCGGTAGTTGCCCAAGCTGCAAGTCTCCCCTCTCCATGCCACCGATGTTGTCCAAGGGAAGGGCATTAGGACCCATGCAGCTTGGCACCGGTGTTGTCACAGAGCAATGTGTGGTTTCTTGCCTTGCTCAAGGACATAACACATAAACCTCAGCCAAGGCTTGAACTAGCGACCTACAGATAACTAGACGAGCGCCTCAACCACTTGGCCACACACCAGCACAACCAAGCAAGAAAAACTTACTTAATAGATACAGCCATTCCAAACACAAACAACATATTGACATCAATAAATGAAAAACAGCAGAAATATGCTGAGAAAATTGAAAGACTATGGAATATGAACAGGGTAACCATTTGTCCCAATAGTATCATCCCAAAGTCACTACACAATAGCATTAATCAATTAAGCCTATAGAGCAATATTTAATTTATTGAGATACAGTGCAGAATGGGCCTTTCCAGCCTTCCAAACCACACCACTCAGTAATCCCCAGATTTAATTCTAGCCTAATCATCGGACAATTTACAAAGACCAATTAATCTGTCAACCAGTACATCTCCAGGAAGACCTTCTTCGTTGCTGCTGCTGCTGTGAGGTCCGGGTCTCTGCTGGGAAGAACAGGCCCCCAGTCCTTGGGGTCGTGTTGCAGATGGCCGTTGGCAGGGCCGTCTTAATATGCTCGGCAGAGGATGGTGCTCGGAGAAGCTGTGCCGTAGGGGATGGTCAGTGACTCGGAGGTTCAACGGACTTGGAGTCCGCTACGGTCGGAGCACTTTCACTGTGTGCTGTGTCTGCAAGGCTGGGTTTGACAGAGCTGTCATTGTGTGCTGCGTCTGCGAGGCTGAGTCGGGTAGAGCCATGAAAGTCCATAGTGGGGGTATTCCCTTCTGCCGCCTGCATGGGATGACAAGTCTATCGGGACCTTAAGGACTTGTGGAAACTGTGTGGTGGTTTCTTTCGAATTTATAGTCTTTTAACATCTTTGGACTATTTTAATTGTGCCCATGGTCTGTTTTTTTTAATCAATTATGCTATTGTTTGCACTGTTGTAATGATATGTTGTAACTGTGTAGTTTTGTGCAGGTCTTGTAGCTTTAGTTTTTGGTCTTGTTTTGTCTGGTGTGATTGGAGCTCCTTTCCAGGGCACGCGCTAAGATGGTAGGGTGATATTAATACACAGCAGCCTCTCCGGACTCTGGATTGGGGATTGCCAAACATTATGTGGATTTTCTGGTGTAGTCTGTTTTGTCATGTGCTTTTGTGATATCATTCTAGAAGAACATTGTCTCATTTTCTAACTGCATTGCATTTGTGGTTTCTAGATGACAATAAACTGAATCTCAATCTGAATCTGAATCTTTGTACTCTGGGAGGAAATTGGAGCACCCAGAGGAAACCCACATGATCACGGAGAGAATAGACAAATACCTTACCGGCAGCTGTGGGATTTTTGTAAATCTTCAGAAAACCAGAATACTGAACACCACTGGACTAGTGTAGAATATCCTAGTAATTGAGAAATGAGTGTGCTTGACTACGCCTGTATCTCTTGAGCTGGGAAAAAATAAAAATAATAAATATATAAATGACTAATACTGAGACGATGAGCTGCAGAGTCCTTGAAAGTCATTCCAAGGTTGTGTTCAATGATCAGTTCAGTGTTGGCGTAAGTCAATCTATCCACTCTGGTTCAAGAGCGTCATGGTTGAAGGGTAGGAACTGTTCCTGAAACTGATGGATGGATCTCAAGGCTCCTGTACTTCCTTCCCAATGGCAGCAGTGAGCAGTACATTGTCTGGTTGGTGGGGCTCGTTGATAATTATAATCAGAACCACCATATGTTGTGAAATTGGGTCACTTAGCAGCAGCATTAGAATGCAGTATATGATAAATATAGAAAAAATAAATCAATTACAACAAGTATATGGGGGTGAACATGGATGACAGAATTGAGTGGAGCACCAATACAGGTTGTATACAAGAAGGGCCAGAGTCACCTCTACTTCCTGAAGAGACTGAGGTCCTTTGGAATGTGCAGGCCTCTCCATCACATGTTCTAGCAGTCTGTCGTTACCAGTACAATCTTCTATTTGGTGGTGTCCTGGACAATGGCATCTATACAGCTGGTGCCAACAGGCTCAATAAACGGATTAGAAAGTCTGGCCCCATTATGGAAGTCAAACTGGACACACTGGAGGCTGTGGTAGAACAAAGGACCCTATGGAAAATCCTGACAATTCTGGACAATTTTTCTCACCTTCTGCTCGTCACCTTGGCTGAACAGAGGAACACTTTTAGTAATAGACTAAGATAATTGTACTGCTCCAAAGAGCACTATATGAGGTCATTCCTACCCTCAGCCATTAGGTTCTATAATGATTCAGTCTATAGCCAGGAAATTGATGACCCCCACCCCCATCTCCTGTTGGACTGTGGTAACTTATTTTTTATTCTTTCTACTTCTCTTCTAATATTTATAACTGTAATGCTACTGTGATACTGTAAATTTGTTTGGGATCAATAAAGTTTCTATCTATCTAACTTAGATATATATTAATCAGTTAAATTAAAAATAGTGCGGCTTCAGGCTTCTGTTCTTCCATAGATATTGCCTGGTCTGCTGAGTTCCTCCAGCATTTTGTGTGTGTTCCTTACAACTTTCTGTAGCTTCTTTCAATCCTGTGCAGTACCCAACCCACCCCCATACCAGACAGAGATGCAGCCTGTCAGAATGCTCTTCATGGTACATCGGTAGACGTTTTTGAGTGTTTTTGGTGACATACCAAATTTCCTCAAACTCCTAATGAAATATAGCCATTGTCTTGCTTTCTTTATAGCTGCATCAGTGTGTTGGCACCAGGATAGATGCTCAGAGATATTGATACCCAGGAACTTGAAACTGGCCACTTTCTCCATATCTGACCCCTCCATGAGGACTGGTTCATGGTCCTTCAGCTTACCCTTACTGAAGTCCACAATCAGCTCTTTGGTCTTACTGACGTTGAGTAAGTGGTTGTTCCTGCGACACCACTCAAATAGCTGGTATATCTCACTTCTATACACCCTCTCTTCTCCATCTGAGCTACTTTCTCAAGGCAGCGCTCCTTGTAGATGTGTTCAATAGACTGGGTTGGATCCGCCATTTTTATAAGCTTCTCTGTCCTTGGGCATTGGAATATGTCAGCAGCGACTGCATTTCAGATGGGTTTATTTGGCTGTGTTGCCTCATATCTTTCAGCCAATGTGCAGTGATCTTTTCATAATGATTATTGGCATGATACCACTTTGAACTGTGTGAAGTGTGCTTTAATGAGCTATTTATCTTTATCTAGATCAGGCCAACATTTGAAAGAAGGATCTATTGAATGAAAGAATGTTGTTACATTCTGCTTTCCTATTCCCATGGTGCTTTCACTTTAGCCAAGGCAATTTTGTAGGATTATCAAGTCTACTCTACCATATGGCATCATTCACAAATCTTAGTCCCTTTCCCCCTCCGCATCAACTTTTTTGCTATCCCTACTTCTCCTACATGTGGAGTTGTAAACTGCTGATGCCAAAGCTAAATTCTATGTATGGATCAGATACAGGATGCTCATTGATGGTGTAACTATGACTGGTACATTCAAATCCGTGTCTCCACCTCAGTTCCATTGGTGGCCTCTTCTTGGAGATTAAGACAGATGGAGCCTCTCATGTACCCAAACTGAGTGAGAAGTGAAGTTCAGCATTACTGGCTCCTGAAAAGCTGCATTACCCAGTTCCAAAAATTCCGAAGATGGTGTGTGAGAGTGAAAGTTGGAGATTACATTAACTAAATCTTATTGCTATGCATTGCACGAACACATGACAAATTAGGGAGACGTGTAGTGAAATGAATGAAAATGAGACAAATTAGGCCAGGTTGGTTAATTTACACACACTTATATTTGTCTTACCTTAAATGATTTGGAGTTGAGACTCAGTCTTAAAGATCAATTTACATTATCTCAAGTGAGCTCTCTTGATTACTCAATGTGAAGAAATTGAATGTCATCCTGAGGTTACTTGGAATTTGGTTGAGAGACATGAAAGTGCTCAATGATGAGCTAGATTGTCTGCTGGCAATTTCTTTAAAGTTGGAGACAAACTGTAAGTCAAAAAATGTGAGAAAAGTTTAATTTTGAGTTACAGAGAATCTTGAAAATTGCATTTTAATCTTTTAATGGATTCTATTGGAGCATATTCATTGAACACTCTTGTTGCAATTAAGAGCTGTATTGGAAATATTTAAGTTGTCTCATTGGGAGCTCCCTCATCCTGAAACAAATCATGGTTTTAAATTCTGATATACATATGGTATTCAGTGAGGTACTGCTGAAGAATGAGAGAAGCTTGTACTTGAATAGATTGGTTTGCATTGACAATTAGCCAGCATTTCCATAGAAAATAGTAGGCTGGCTGCACCATACAGCTTTGAGCTTGTGTAGTATCATTCAGAGGTGTAGAACACACAAAATGATGGATGCATTTGTATCTTAATACTTATTCGAAAATCAAAGTCAGTCTTGACTTCAGTCAAGGTCCAAAGTCCAAGGTTAATTTATTATCCAAGTATATGTCACCATGTACTACACTGTGATTAATTTTCTTGTAGGCATTTACAGTAGAACAAAGAAATACAATAGAATCAATGACAAACTACACTCAAACGATCAACTTTCAACAGAAGATAATCTGTGCAAATGCCATAAATATATAAATAGATAGGCAGATAAATAAATTACTGAATAAATAATGGATAAATAAATAAAACTAAGAACATGAGTTATACCTCCAATCAGACAGCTAACTGATTTTTTATTTAACTTATATACAAACAACTCTGTGAACAGGCACGTAGACCTCAATCTTACTTATGAGCCAAAGTGGGCAAAATTCCAGACCACAAAGCATGAAGCTCACCACACAACCAATCAACTCCAAGATTTCCTCCCTCAATTACAATTGTGTTTCTGTAATGACAACTAATCTGTGGAATGATAAATATATAAAGGCTATAAATTTGGAGGACACCACACTTAACAGCACGCTGAAGACGGATGTCTCTTCATATGGTGATGAAATGTTTGCAAGTAAATTGTCAAGATTGGAGATCAACTGAAACCAGCTATTGCAAATTATGTTGAATTTGTGTTTCACATTTGCTCTATAAATAATAACTATATTCCATACAATTATATTATTGATATTACACCAAGTATTCAAAAGCTATTCAGCTTTTAGAGTGGTTCCCAACCTGAGATCCAATGACCCCTCTGTTCATGATAACTGTCCATGGCATAAAAAAGGTTGGGAACCCCTGTGCCAAAAGACAAATATCACCACTTACCCAGGTCTTAATCCCAAGCCACGTAAATAATTTCATTCCAGTTGCCTACTTGGTCCACTTCTGATAAATTTGTAAAATGGTTTATTATCACACATACCTGCTTTGCTTGCTATCAACATATATTATTTCATCACATGCATTGAGGAGGCACAAGATAAAACAGCAACATCATGATGAATAAGCGTTACTGTTACAGAGTAAATACGCTGCAGGCAAAGAATAAGTAACAAGGCCATATTGAGGTAGGGAGATCAAGAGTCCATCTTATTGTACCATTTAATAGTCTTATAACAGATAAGCTGCCCTTGACTGTGGTTTTATGCCCCATTGGGCTTTTGTATCTTCTCCCCAATGGGAGAGGGGACAAGAAAATTCTGGGTGGATGGGGTTTTGATGATGCTGTCTGTTTTGCCAAGTAGTCGAGAAATATAGAGTGTTGATTGATGAGCAGCTGACTTCTGTGATGTTCAGGTTGTGAAGGGATTGTTTTTATTTTCACCATCCACAGAGGCAGTGACATCCAAGCTGGTAGTACATTCTGCAATATATTAAAATTGCAAAATAAACTTTCCTTACCATTTCCTTGTACCTTTTGCCCACATTATTAAATCTCTTCCCTTGAGTATTGAACCATCCAGTAATGCATTCAGCTTCTTTCAAACTATCACACAAGTCATAATCATAAGCATTGGGACAATGCTTTCCAGGGCTTGTGATTATAAGGCTCACACAAGAGAAACGGAAGGAAAATCCAGCAAAATTGTCATGATCTGTCAATTTCTAAAAGGGCAAAAGAGTACTTTTAATAAGAACTTGAGATGAAATTAGATATATGCTTTAAAAGAGAAACATTTGAATTGATAGGGGCAGGGGGAACTGGAAGCTTTGACAAAACAAAAGCATCTCATTGTGACCACCTGAGAAAGGATGTGCTGGCATTGGAGGGTGGGGAATCCAGAGGACATACATAAGATTGATTCCAAGAATGAAAGGGTTAATGTGTGAGGAGAATTTGATAGCTCTGGGCCTGTACTTGCTGGACTTTAGCAGAATGAAGAATGATCTATTGAATATTGAAAGGCCCAAATAGAGTGGACGTGGAGAGAATGTTTCCTATAATGAGAGAGTCTAGGACCACAGGGCACATTCTCAGAACACAAGGACATCCCTGTAGAATAGAAAAGGAAGGAATTTCTTTAGGCAGAGTCTGGTGAATCTGTGGAGTTCATTGTTTCAAATGGCTGTGGAGAACAAGTCATTGGGTATATTTAAAGCAGAGATCAATAGGTTCTTAATTAGTAAGGGTGTCAAAAGTTATGGAGAGAAGGCAGCAGAATGGGATTCAGAGGGATAATAAATCAGCCATGATGGAATAGTAGAGTAGACTCTTTGAGCTAAATGGCCTAGTTCTGCTCCTACAGTTTATCTTAGGTCTCCCAGTCTTTTGTCAAGGAGGTGCAGGTGCCTAAAGGCACACACTCAATGATTCAGGAACAGCTTCTTCCCCTCTGTCATCAGATTTCAGAATGGACATTGAACCCATGAAAACTAACTCACTACTTATTTAATTCAACTATATATATATATATATATATATATATACTGTATATGTAGGGGTATTATTCATAACTTTCATTTTTATGTATTGTTTTGTACTGCTGTTGCAACAACAACAAATTTCACAATATATGCCAGTAATATTAAACCTGATTCTGATTCTGATCCTACGACCAAACTTTACGACCAAAGAAGAACTTCTACAGATTAGTCAGTGCTGCAGTCTGAGTAATCCAGCACACAAAATTGTGCCATCAATGAGATAATAAAAGATATTGTGCTTTCAGTAATTGCGTCAGCAGCAGAAAGGGGGGCTCTTGCTTCCCAGCATATCTGGAAATTTGTCCGGTTCATTTAGTATGTCTGGGCCTCCAGCAAACACGTGGCCAAAAATAGTCCACTCAAGCCATTAAACAAAACAAATGTAATTCTGGCTAAATGCATTATTTGCATATGACAAGAAGTTTAATTCCCCAGCGGTGGTCTCAAAGCTCAAGTGCGATATCATATAAGCCCATAACCCAACTAGCTGTAGTCATTCACCATAAAAAGTCCCAGGTGAGGGGAATTACTCTTCATACTAAGATCAATCACACCAACTAATACTTTCACTTTGTATTGAATCATTCCTTAATCCAAATTAACCTATATGATTTATTGTTCCCTTGGTCTTAACAGTCCAGTAATTTCTTTTTCTCTCTTTTTTTAAAAATAAAGAACTTTATTTTCTCATTAGATGGGTGTAGTGGCTGTCGTCTGAGTGGACATATTCAGAGCGGTAATCTTAAAGGTTTAGCTCTTTGAGGCTTCTGCTTGTACAGAAGGGATGGTTTGCACCTGAACTGGAGGATGACAAATATCCTAGTGGAAATGTTTGTTAAAGCTGCATGATGGGGTTTAACTCAAGCTGCGGGGGAATGGGAGCCAGAGTGCCAGAACAGTTAGTTGAGAGGTTGTGGAGGCTGATGTTGGTAAGGTCACAGAGAACGTTAGGAATCAAAAAGTTGAGCACTGGGTGACAAAATTGAAAAAGGTGAATACAGGACTGAAGGTGTTGTGTCTAAATGCATGCAGTGTATGGAGTAAGGTAGATGAATTTGCAGCACAGTTTCACATTTGCAGGTATGATGTTGTAGGCATCACAGAATCATGGCTTATAGCTGGGAGCTTAATGTCCAGTGATACATCATGTATCAAAAAAATAGGCAGCAAGGCTAAGGAAACAGCGTTGCTTTGCTGGTAAAAAATGAAAACACATCATTAGTAAGAGGTGAAATAGGGTCGGGAGTTGTTGAATCATTGTGGACAGAATTAGAATATATTTAACCCAGGGAACCTGTTCATATTCTATACCTTCACAGCATGGTCCGGATCAATTTTGACCCAGCCCAAGAATCCCCTCATAACAAGTGTCTATACCAAATTTTGAACCACAGATCTATTTAGAATGTATAAATAGCCTATGTGACATTAATAAATGGGTGATTAATCCTTAATTAATGTTTCAGAGATCTAACATCCATTTCAATAGATACGGGACAAACTTGACCCAGAACAGCTTCATGTACAAAAAATGTATAAAATTTTTAAATATTTTCATTTTTGTGCATTTTGGGTCACTTTAGGAAAAGTCATCAAGTTTCAGATAAAAAATGGCATTTAGGGTGTTTTTAGGGTGTCAAATGTCAAAGCGGGTCAAATTTGGCCTGAACACTAAGGGTTAGTTCTTACATCCATCCCACAACATGAGGGAGTAAAACTCTTGGCACTATGCCTCGTCACAAAGTACAGCCATCTGAATTTAAAAGTCTAATGACTTGTATAAAGAAGCTGTCCCATAGACTGTTGGTCTTGGCTTTAATGCAGTGATACTGTTTGCCAGACAGAAGCAGCTGAAACAGTTTATGGTTGGGGTGACTGGTGTCCCCGATAATCTTCCAGGCCTTCTGTCTGCACCTGCTGCTATAAATGTTCTCAATCGAACCATAGAACCATAGAACATCACAGCACAGAAACAGGCCTTCTGGCCCTTCTTGGCTGTGCCCAACCATTTTCCTGCCTAGACCCACTGACCTGCACATGGACCATATCCCTCCATACACCTCTCATCCATGTACCTGTCCAAGTTTTTCTCAAATGTTAAAAGTGAGCCCACGTTTACCATTTCATCTGGCAGCTCATTCCACACTTCCACCACTCTCTGTGTGAAGAAGCCCCCCCCCCCATGTTCCCTTTAAAATATTCCCCCTTCACCCTTAACCCATGTCCTCTGTTTTTTCCTCCCCTGGCCTCAGTGGAAAAAGCCTGCTTGCACTCACTCTATCTATACCCATCATAATTTTATACACCTCTATCAAGTCTCCCTTCATTCTTCTACGCTCCAGGGAATGAAGTCCTAACTTATTCAACCTTTCTCTGTAACTCAGTTTCTCAAGTCCCAGCAACATCCTTGTAAACCTTCTCTGCACTCTTTCAACCTTATTAATACCCTTCCTGTAATTCGGTGACCAAAACTGAACACAATACTCCAAATTCAGCCTCATCAATGCCTTATACAACCTACAATAACATTCCAACTCTTATACTCAACACTTCGATTTATAAAGGCCAATGTACCAAAAGCTCTCTTTACAACCCTATATACTTGTGATGCCACTTTTAGGGAATTATGTATCTGTACTCCCAGGTCCCTCTGTTCTACTGCACTCCTCAATGTCCTACCATTTACATTGTATGTTCTACCTTGGTTTGACCTTCTGAAGTGCAATACCACACACTTATCTGTATTAAACTCCACCTGCCATTTTTTCAGCCCATTTTTCCAGCTGGTCCAGATCCCTCTGTAAACTTTGAAAACTTTCCTCACTGTCCACTACATCTCCAATCTTGGTATCATCAGCAAATTTGCTGATCCAATTTACCACATTACCATCCAGATCATTGATATAGATGACAAATAACAATGGACCCAGCACTGATTCCTGTGGTGCACCACTAGTCACAGGCCTCCACTCAGAGAAGCAATCCTCCACTACCACTCTCTGACTTCTTCCATTGAGCCAATGTCTAATCCAATTTACTACCTCACCATGTGACTGAATCTTGCTAACTAACCTCCCATGCAGGACCTTATCAAAGGCCTTACTGAAGTCCATGTAGACAACAGCCACTGCCTTCCCTTCATCCACTTTCCTTGTAACCTCCTTGAAAAACTCTAATAGATTTGTTAAACATGACCTACCACACACAAAGCCGTGTTGACTCCCCCTAATAAGTCCCTGTCTATCTAAATAGCTAAATCCTATCTCTTCTTACTCCTTCCAATAATTTACCTACTACTTTCATCAAATTTACCGGCCTATAATTTCCCGGATTACTGTTAGAGCCTTTTTTAAACAACAGACAACATGAGCTATCCTCCAATCCTCCAGCACCTCAACCGTAGATACCAACATTTTAAATATATCTGCCAGGGCCCCTGAAATTTCAAAACTAGTCTCCTTCAAGGTCCAAGGGAATACCCTGTCAGCTCCTGGGGATTTATCTACTCTGATTTGCATCAAGATAGCAAGCACCTCTGCCTCTTCAATCTGTATAGGTTCCATGACCTCACTACTTGTTTGCCTTATTTCCATTGACTCCATGCCAGTTTCCTTAGTAAATACAGATGCAAAAAAACCATTTAAGATCTCCTTCATTTCTTTTGGTTGTATACATAGCCGACCACTCTAATCTTCAAGAGGACCAAGTTTATCTCTTACTATTCTTTTGCTCTTAATATACCTGTAGAAGCTCTTTGGATTATCCTTCACCTTGACTGCCAAAGCTACCTCATGTCTTCTTTTAGTCTTCCTGATTTCTTTCTTAAGTAGTTTTTTGCACTTTTTATACTCTTCAAGCACCTTATTTGCTCCCCGTTTCCTATACATGTCATACACCTCTCTTCTTCTTTATCAGAGTTCCAATATCCTGAGAGAACCATGGTTCCTTATTCTTATTCACTTTGCCTTTAATCCTGACAGGAACATACAAACTCTGCACTCTCAAAATTTCTCCTTTGAAGGCCTCCCACTTAACAACAACATCCTTGCCAGAGAACAACCTGTCCCAATCCACACTTTTTAGATCCTTTCTCATTTCTTCAAATTTGGCCTTTTTCCATTTTAGAACTTCAACGTGAGAACCAGATCTATCTTTATCCATGATCAAGTTGAAACTAATGGTGTTATGATCACTGGAACCAAAGTGTTCCCCTACACATACTTCCGTCACCCGTCCTAACTCATTTCCTAATAGGAGATCTAATATTGCATCCTCTCTAATTGGTACTTCTATATATTGATTTAGGAAACTTTCCTTGACACATTTTACAAACTCTAACCCATCTAGACCTTTAACAGTATGGGAGTCTCAATCAATAAGTGGAAAATTAAAATCCCCTACTGTAACAACTTTATGTTTCCTGCAGTTGTCTGCGATCTTTCTGTAGATTTGCTCCTCCAATTCTTGCTGACTATTGGGTGGTCTACAATACACCCCCATTAATGTGGTCATACCTTTCCTGTTTCTCAGCTCCACCCATATGGCCTTGGTAGACAAGCCTGCTAATCTGTCCTGCCTGAGCACTGCTGTAACATTTTCCCTGATGAGCAACGCCACTGCCCCACCCTTCATTCCTCTGCCTCTCTCACATCTGACACATCGGAACCCTGGAACATTAAACTGCCATTCCTGCCCCTCCTGTAGTCAAGTTTCACTAATGGCTACAATGTCATAATTCCATGTGGCACTCCACGCCCTCAGTTCGTCAGCCTTCTCCACAATACTCCTTGCATTGAAAGAGATACACCTCAGAAGATTATTACCACCACACAACCCTTCTATTTGTGACTTTGCATGAAATTTTAACATTATTTATTTTCACCCCCCGCTCCACGATCTACTCTGGCACTTTGGTTCCCATCCCCCTGCAAATCTAGTTTAAACCCTTCCCAAAAGCACAAATGAACCTCTCTGCAAGTATATTGGTCCCCCTGTTGGTCAGGTGTAACCCATCTCTCTTGTACCGGTCCGACCTGGCCCAGAAGAGGTACAATGATCCTGAAATCTGAAACCCTACCCCCTGCACCAGTGCCTCAGCCATGTATTCATCTTCTAGAACAACCTACTCTTACCCTCATTGGCACGTGGCACAGGTAGCAATCCTGAGATTACCACCCTCGATGTTCTGCTTTTTAACTTCCTACCAAGCTCTCTATACTCACTCTTCAGGACCTCCTCACTCTTTCTTCATACGTCATTTGTACCGATGTGTACCATGACATCTTGCTGCTCACCCTCCCATTTCAGACTGTTGTGCACGTGATTAGAGACATCCCTAACCATAGCACCCGGGAGACAACAAATCATCCAGGAGTCTCTGTCGCGACCACAGAGCCTCCTGTCTGTATCTCTAATTATCGAGTCCCCTATCACTACCGCTCTCCTCTTCTCCTCTCCTCCCCCCTTCTGCACTGCAGAACCAGACTCAGTGCCAGAGATCCGGCTTCCGCAGCTTGTCCCAGGTAAGTCATCCTCCCCAACAGTATCCAAATCGGTATACTTGTTGTTGAGGGGAATGGCTACAGAGGAGCCCTGCTCTGCCTGCCCTTTCCCCTTCCTTCGCCTGACAGTAACCTAGTTACCTGTGCGCTGCTCCTTTGGTGTAACTGCCTCTCTGTAGCTACTATCTATAAACTCCTCATTCTCCTGGATGATCTGGAGGTCATCCAGCTCCTGCTCCAGTTCCCTAACATAGTTTATTAGGAGCTGCAGCTGGATGCACTTCTTGCAGATATCGTTGTCAGGGACACTGGAGGTCTCCCTGACTTCCCACATTCCACAAGAAGAGCATTCCAACATCCTGCCTGGCATTCTCTCTACTCTAAACAAACAAAACAAAACTTACCGGAACCTACCTACTCCCGCTGAAGCCTGTTGAGCCAAAGCCATCTCACTGACTCAGTCCACTTCGATGATGGCTGTTATAACAATGCCCGCTGTATATGGCTGTCTTTTTTTTTTAAACCTCTGGCGCACTACGTCACGCGCCTGCACAGTCTAGCTTCTTTTCCCTGATCAGTTAAAAAAAAGGAGGGAAATGCGTTGGGCTGTCCATACAGTTCCTGCAGTGCCCAGCAATCAAGGTTGTTGCAGTTCCCGTACCAGGCGGTGATACAGCCATTCAATGGTGCCCCTGTAAAAGGTCTTGAGGATCTGGGGGCTCATGCTGAACTTCTTCAGTCACCTGAGGTGGAAGAGATACTGTTGTGGTTTTTTTGCCACACAGCCAGTGTTTACGGTTCAGGAGAGATCATCAGTGATGTGTATACCGAGGAACTTGAAACTACTCACCCACGCAACTGCAGACCCATTGATGTTGATCAGAACAAGCCTGTCTCTGCTCCTCCTATCACCCACAAAGATACAACGGCGTACTTCAATACGTAGGTAGACTGGGAAAATCAGGTTGGTCCTGGATTACAGGAGGGAGAATGTTTAGCGTGCCGACGAGATGTAACTATAGAGCAGCTCACGGTGGAGCCCACTAGAGGATCAGCTATTCTGGATTGGAGGGTTGTGAAATGAACCAGAAATGATTCATTGATCAAGGGACGACTGCACAGATGCGTGGACATCAGCAAGTTAGACCCTTGCGAAGTTTAAGAGGAGACAGTTTTACAGAGCGGGCCAATGAGTAGAGTGAGGCTTTGCTTCAACAGGGCTTCAGAGATAATGAGGTGAGGCCAGGTAGGTTATCTGTGAGGCCGGTGTTCTGTACTGGGTGTCAGACGTGGGAAGTCCGGGAGACTCCCAGCATCCCAGAAGGCCACATCTGTGCCAGGTGTGTCGAGTTGCAGCCCCTTAGGGATCGGGTTAGGGAACTGGAGCTGTAGCTGGATGACCTTTGTCTAGTCAGGGAAAGTGAGGAGGCAATAGAACGGAGCTATAGGCAAGTAGTCACACCGGGACCTCGGAAGACAGATAAGTGGGTAACAGTCAGGAGATGGAATGGCAAGAGGCAGATATTAGAGAATACTTCTGTGGTTGTCCCCCTTAACAATAAGTACCGTAGATTCCGGACTACAAAGCGCACCTGATTAAAAGCCGCACGCTCTAATTTTAGAAAGAAAATCAATTTTGTACTTGTACAGGCTGCACCGTATTTTAAGCCGCAGGTGTCCCACGTTGTAATATGAGATATTTATACAGAAAGATATTACACGTGAGGATTTTTTAACTTTTAATTAAATCCATATGGTAACATAAACAAATACATATTGCAAATGCTTTTTTTCGAACAGTGCCTGTAAAACAGCTGCTTTTAAATATACATACGTATCGGTAACACACAAATTACATTGCGTATACTTTTTTACTGAACAGTGCACGAACAACATTCCAATATCTCCTAACGACTGGTAAAAAATATATATATACTGCAGCCTACCAGGAAAAGTTATTGATCGCCTTCTTCATCTTCCTCCTGCGCACTAAAACAATCAAAGTCCTCTTCTTCAGTGTCCGAGTTGAACAACCTCAGGATCTCGTCACTCACTTCAGTCTCTTCGTTGTCGCTCTCACTTGAGCGCACGCGGTCCTCTTCATCACGCAGCAGTCCAGCCTTTCGAAACCCGTTGGTGATGGTGGATGTTGTGACACGGCTCCACGCATTTAGGATCCATTGGCAGACTTGAGTTAAAGATGCTCTTCGCATGCGTCCTGTTTTGGTAAAGGATTTCTTGCCGCTCGGCATCCAATCCTCCCACTCAACGCGCAGCGCCACTTTAAATGCCCGGTTCACGCTGATGTCCAGTGGCTGCAAATATTTCGTGGTGCCCCCAGGAATCATAGCTGGAATTGAGTTTGTACTCTTGATGGCAGCTTTCAATGAACTTTCATTGTCAGCCGCTTAAAAATCACCATCGGTGGAAGCTTTAGTCCAGATGCTGTGCAGCTCAGAACACAAGTAAAATGCATTCTCTCATGGCCACTTGTTTTCAGTGTGATGGATGAGTCACCTTTTTTATTAACAGTCCGAGTGAGAGCCAGGTCAAACGTCAAAGGTACTTCATCTATATTTATGATATCATCTGGCCCGATGGAATTCTCCGCTATCTTTGTTTGAGTGAATGTGCGGAAGTTAGCAAGCTTTTCCTCATGGTCTGGAGGGAGCTGCTGACACAGAGTCGTGCGTACCCTGACGGACAGGCCTTTTCGTCTCATAAATCTAAAACACCACGATGGCCCACCTCTAAAATCTTCGATTTTCATTTTGGTGGCAATTGCTTTAGCCTTCAGTCTGATCTGCACGGTGGAAACACCGCGGCCGCCTGCTCTCTGTGTGTTAACCCAGTCTTCAAGAAAGTTTTCAAGTTCGGGCCATCTGCTATGATTACCTCCAAAAGCTTTTGTCGTCTTTTTGCATTGACTCAGTTCTTCACACTGGCATCTCCACCGTCTCACCATCGATTCATTTATGCCAAGATTATGTGCAGCAGCTCGATTTCCTTCTTCAACCGCCAGATTGATCGCCTTTAACTTCAAAGCTGCATCATATGCTTTTCTTCGAGTGTTTTCCATGTTGATGAGGGTGAGTACAAATGACTGATTTACAATAATTTAATTGTGAAAGTGCGCTTGATTTATCGTACAATTTCATTGGACCTCTGTGAACTACTCATCAATTTTATTGGTCTACTGTTACGAGGCAAAATGTTTTTGGTGGCATGAAAAAAAAACATGCATTAGCCACACCGTAGTATAGGCCGCAGTGTTGCCGTAGTGTTCAAAGCGTGGGAAAAAAGTAGCGGCTTATAGTTCGGAATTTACGGTACTTCATCCCTCCCTGTCCATGTTTCACCTATTACCTGATGTGTCTCTCCCCTCTTCCCCCACCTTTTAAATCTATTCCTCAGGTATTTTCTCCAGTCTTGCCAAAGGGTTTTGGCCTGAAAAATTGTCTGTACACTTTCCCTAGATGCTGCCTGGCCTGTTGAGTTCCTCCAGCATTTTGTTGGTTTTGCTAAGATAGAGAACACAGCTGCTCAGACTGAATACTACACCTAGAAAAGTGTAATATACTTAGACAGAATCAACAAGTTTTTTTATATATATGAAGGAAGACAGTCCAAATCTTCATTTGATATCTCTATGGGTTTCCTAGAAGAACTCAGCAGGTCAAGCAACATCTGGGGAGACAAAAGGGTGGCATACATTTCAGATGAGGACTGCATTGGGACTGGGGGTGCAATGGAAATGGAAAGATAGTTACTATATAGAAGTGAGATGGAGAAGTGATGCAGAGGATAGTAGGTGATAGGAGGGAGTAGAGGAGGCAAATGTAATGGGAAGGGAGGGGAGGGAATAGGCATGTTGAAGCTTGGGGGAAAAAACCTGGAGGATGAGTATGAAGGCCAAATCTGTTGGCAAAGGTTTATGATGAGGTTTATGATTAGTAATGAGGTGGTGAGGGTTAGAAAAGATATTTGAAGAAGGATGGACTTTCTGTGGATTTGTGGGAGTGGGGAAGGAACACAGAGGTGTAGGTTACATGAAAATTCAATGTTCATACCACTAGATTGTAAGTTACCCAGACAGAACATAAGGTAATATGCTTCTAGTTTGCACTTAGAATCTCTGTGGTTATGGAGCAGGCCAGGCAGGTCAGTGTGGGAGTGGGAAGGAGAGCTGAAATAACATGCAACTGGAAGCTGAAAGTGCCCATTGCAGGTGCTCTGCAAAATGGTTACTTGGTTTATACCTGGTCTTACCAACATAGAGGAGGACACAAGCTGTCAGTCGTATAGAAGTTTGGAACTTCTAAGTTCACTCTGAAATCACAAAGCCCCGCAATAGTCAGATGTCAGAACCCCCAGTGCTCAGTCTGGACCAGTAAAACAATTGACTAAAAACTTGTGCAAAGAAGTGTGTTTCAAGAATGTGTCAAAGATAGAGAAATGTTAGAGAGGCAGAGTGTTCAGATGTTCTTAAGGGGAAGCAAGTGGTGCATCAGTGATTAACACTGGTAATTTATATTAATAGCCTAGATAAAGTTTCACGGTATATGGCATCCAAAATGGAGAGACAAGAGAACGGAGGTGCTGGAATCTGGAGCATCACACAAGATGCTGGAGGACCTCAGCGGGTCAAAAAGCAGCCATGGTGGGAAATAGTCAGACAATATTTCAGGTCAGTCCAGGTGAAGGGTCTCAACTTGAAACATTAACTATCTATTTCCCTCCATAGACATTGCCTGTCCCATCAAGTTCCTCCAGCATTTGTGTATTGTAACCAGGATTGCTATTGTGTAGGCACCAGAGAGGGAGCTGGTGGTGGTAACATCTATGGTGTTAAGCTATGCTCTGAATGTACAGTAGCCTGAAGCATTTGCCCGCTATCTAGTACTAAGTTGAAGCACAAGTTTCTTGGCACTGTATTCAAGTTCACTCTGGGCTTCCACACAAAATGAATATTACATGAAAGCAGGAAGGCTGAAGTCTGCATCAAAATGTAAATAATTGGCCCATGATCATGTATAAATGATCATGAAAATTCCCAGTTTCTCACAATAACTGTGGCAAAACTCCCAATTAATTCTCAAGAGCTAAAGTATAGTCATACTGATTGTCGAGACTTTTAACTGTTAGTATAGGGTGCAGTCTAAAATTGTAGTTCAAACAGTCTATCTATGTTGATAACATAAGAAAATAAGAATGTAAAACAGTACAGTACAAACCCTTTGGCCCTCAGTGTAGTGTCAACATCTAACCTACTCTAAGATCCAACTAACTCTTCCCTCCTCCATATCCCTCAATTTTTATTTCATCCATGTGCCTATATAAGAGTCTCCTAAGTGTCCCTAATATATCTGCCTCACCAAGCAGTGTGGTTCATGCAAATAACTAACTGTGTAGAAAAAAAATACTTCTAATATCTCCCCTATACTTTTCTCCAATAAACTTAAAATTATACTCCCTCATGTTATCCATCTCCACCCTGGGAAAGAAGTCCCTGGCCATCCATTTGAAGTCTCAAGCTTCTTATCATTTTGTGCACCTCTATCAAGTTACCTCTCAACCTTTTTCACTCCAAAGAGAATAGCCCTAGCTTGCTCAACCTTTCCTCGTAAGACATGCATTCTAATTCAGGCATTATCCTAGTAAATCTCCTTTGTACTAAAACCTCCACATCCTTCCTACAATGGGGCGACCAGAACTGAACACAATATTCCATGAATGGTCTAACCAGAGTTGTATAAAGCTATAACATTACCTCATGGCTACTGAACTCAATGCCCTGAATAATGAAGGCTAACAGTCCATTTTCTTTCTTAACCACCCTATGAATTTGAAATTTATGAACGCTTGCATTAATGGCAAAAAGCATATCTTTTTTTATTCAATTTTTTTTTTCAGAATGGATTGAAGCATATTTCAGAGCAAATTGTGTTGCTATAAGTGAGGTTAGCCAACTGGCAGGAATACTCAAGGACATTTTCAACCTTTCACTACTACGGGCGGAAGTTCCCACTTGCTTCAAAAAGGCAACAATTATACAAATACCTAAGAAGAATAATGTGAGCTGCCTTAATGACTATCGCCCGGTAGCACTCACATCTACAGTGATGAAATGTTTTGAGAGGTTGGTCATGACTAGACTGAACTCTTGTCTCAGCAAGGACATGAATGTACTGCAATTTGCCAACTGTCACAATAGGTCAACAGCAGATGCAATCTCAGTGACTCTCCATGCGGCTTTAGACCACCTGGACAACTCAAGCACCTACGTCAGGATGCTGTGCATCGACTATAGCTCAGTATTTAGCACCATCATTTCCACAATCCTGATTGAAATTAGAGAACTGAGAATTACATATTGAGAAGCTGGGCCTCTGTACCTCCCCTCTGCAACTGTATCCTCGACTTCTTACCCAGAAGACCACAAACTGTGTGGATTGGTGACAATCAACAGCTCCTTGCTGACAATCAACACTAGTGCAGCTCAGGGGTATGTGCTTAACCTACTGCTCTACTCTCTCTATACCCATGACTGTGTGGCTTGGCATAGCTCAAATACCATCTATAAATTTGTTGATGATATAACCATTGTTGGTAGAATCTTAGATGGAGATGAGAGAGGGTGTACAGGAGCGAGATTACCAACTAGCAGAGTGGTGTCACAGCAACAACCTGGTCAGTAAGAAGAAAGAGCTGATGGTGGAGCTTCTGGAAGGGTAAGACGAAGGAACACATACCAATCCTCATAGAGGGATCAAAAGTGGAGAGAGTGAGCCGTTTCAAGTTCATGGGTGTCAAGATCTCTGAGGACATAACCTGGTCCCAACATATCGATGTAGCTATAAAGAAGACAAGACAGCAACTATACTTCATTAGGAGTTTGAAGGGATTTGGTATGTCAACAAAAACTTCTGTAGATGTACCCTGGAGATTATTCTGAGAGGTTGCTCACTGTTTGGGGGTGAGCGGGATGTGGGGGGCTACTGCACAGGACTGAAAGATGCTTCAGATGGTCTTAAATTTAGTTGGCTCCATCTTGAGTGCTAGCCAACAAGGTGCTCAAGACATCTTCTAAGAGCTGTGTCTCAGAAAGGCAGAGTCCAATATTAAGGACCTCCAGCATCCAGGGCATGCCCTTTTCTCATTGTTACCATCAGGTAGGAGGTACAGAAGCCTAAAGGCACACATTCAGCAATTCACCTTCTTCCTCTCTGCCATTTGATTCCTAAATGGACATTATTCCTATTTTTGCACAATTTTAATATATTTAATATCCATATACTGTAATTGATTGATTATTATTATTATTTTCTCTCTCTCTGCTAGATTATGTATTTCATTGAACCGCTGCTGCTACGTTAACAAATTTCAGGACACATGCCGATGATAATAAACATGATTCTGATTCTGATTCTGAAATACACCTGATCAAAATATTGCCAAGGCAGGGCATGAGAAAACAATCCTACTTATAGAGACAGGTTTGGCTGCAGATGTTACTTTGACAGACCTCTTGGCACCAAGATGTTTCCTTTAGTGAAAGGAACTGCACAATCATTTTAATCCAGTGAAAGCTGTGGAACCAGAACCGGAATCTAAATGTCAGGCAAGACCATCAGTGATTATATTGCTGTGGTGAAGAATCAGTCTCCATAGAGCAGCCTTGGCGTCTTTTTGAATCAAGCATTATGAGACAATTTGTATGCTGTTTAACATACAATCTAAATTATTAAATATACATGATTTAATATTTCAATGTTTATGTTAGATCACCACGTCATTGGCAAAGGCTTTCGAAATCACTGAAGAATATTAGTCATTGCATAACTTCAGCATTAACGCTGTACCTGGACAAGGAGCAGTATCAGAAGCAGAAACTCTAATGCTCCCCTCAGTGGCCACTTTAAAAGGTTGACATCCATCTGTCTTGAAGGACATCGGGTGATGATCATCGCCATAAGCCTGCACAGAAGGTATGGAGATCCTAAGATGCTCAGTCGTCAGGATCCCCCTCTCAGCCTCACCAGTGTAGTCCAAAGGAAAGCTTATGAAGCAGTACGTTTGGCACCAGCTTGGCTGCAGGAGCTGCCAAAAGGATTTTCAATGATGTCTTGTCACTTTAGGTGCTCCACTCCAGATTTGCTGTCTGGGTTTACTCCCGCTGCCTTCATCTCTCTTGATGCTCCCCACAAGGCCGTGGGACCATTTACCCATAGCTGGGGATCTGGTTCATGAGCACCGAGGCGTGTCCACACACCAGTGGGCCTGCGGGCTACTTATGCAGGGGCCAAACCTCCTCCCCGTCCTCTGTAGTTCAGCCTGAGTCCAAAAGGAGTTCAATTTCTGTGTGTCACCAGTGAGGAGGCACTACATGAGGCTTTCTGTTGGAGAGACTGTGTACTGGCAGAGAGAGACTTACACATTCTGCTTCTCCATTTTGCAAGACTGCTAGCCAGCGTTGGAAGTTGAAAGTGAGAGTGCCAAGCACTACCCACTACACTACCACATTAGATGCAGCACAACAACCATGTCAACACCAACTTATTCGGTACGCCTGCTCATTTTTGCAAAGAAATCAGCCAATCATGTAGCAGCAACTCAATGTATAAAATTATGCAGATGTGGTCATCAGGTTCAGTTGTTCAGACCAAGCATCAGAATGGGGAAGAAATGTGATCTAAATGAGTTTAATCGGGGAATGATTGTTGGTGCCAGACAGAGTGGTTTGAGTATCTCAGAAACTGCTGATCCCCTGGGATTGTCATGCACAGCAGTCTCTAGAGTTTACAGAGAATGGCGCACGAAGCAAACAAATATCCAGTGAGCAGCAGTTTTGTGGGTATAGTCACCTTGTTAATAAGAGTGATCAGAGGAGAATGGCCAGACTGATTCAAACTGACAGGAAGCAACACTAATTCAAATAAGCATGTGTTGCAAAGATGGAGTGCAAAAGAGCATCTCTGAGCAAGAGGTACCTAATAAAGTGGCCACTGAGTTATGGACGAATTAAATGTGATAAGCAAGACTACAGTCAATATGGCACCAAACTGCTGCCTTCATCGAGATCATGGCACACATCAGTTGTTTGTTTTTTTAGCTTCATAGTGATGGTTTTGGGGAGAGAGGGGAGTTAGGGGTCAGATGGGGGGTTTCAGGATAGGGGTATGGGGAAGCTAGAGGTTATGTTGGAGTCTGGGCCTCCACACTGCACCCTGCATTCAAAGGCCAGTATTGTGGACAAAGGACATCACCAACACAAAAATCTGAATCTGACCCATCTGACTAGCAAGAGGAACTTCTAACAATGTAATGGAGATCAACCACAATAGGATGCTATTTTAGACTAGTGAGGACATTCAGTGGCAAAAAAATTTTAATTTAGAGGCAATTTGTAATGAAATAAAACAGGATAGAAAATTAGAATATTATTAACTAAACAGGTTTTTAATATGAGGTTCTGAATGGAAGCTTTAAATTATAGACTTCTTGAAGCAAGACGAGGCAACTTTTAAACAGCATACATGCAGTTGAAAGCAATCATTAAAAATGCAATTAATTTAAGATTAAAATGCACATTAATGATCATTATACTATTTCATTACAGAAATCGAAATGGCTACTAATTGCTTGGTTATAAGCAGAGATACTTACTTTTAAAAATCAGCTATATCTCATGAACAGAAGGCATATTGTTCTTGAATGAGATGCTCTAAACCCTCAGATACAATATGTAGTCCCTCATCATATCAGGAAGTGATGTTACTGGCCATGGTTGCTAATCACAGATCACTCTAAAGAAAAAAATTAATTTAAATAATTGAAGTAGGTTAGAAGAATATATGTGGTGTGTGCTTTTCACAAACATGTCAAGACAAACTTCTGTTTCAAAATATAGATATGGTCAAATAAATGTACTAACATTAAGAAATACAAAGTCCAATTACAAAACCAACCAAATGCCAACAAAATTACTACAAGCTTAGACTGGCATCATACACAGTGAAGACTCGAGTATCAGAGACATTGAATAAGCAGAGCTGACACAGCCTGTTGTTCTAAAACAGCATTATTTTTGTAATCACAGAACAGTAAAGAACTTACAGGGACCTTATTGAGCTTCAAAAAATGCAAAATATCCATCACCTTTGTCAAAAGATAATGTCAGCTGAATTCTGGCACAGACTCGTGTCTATGCGAAGTTGGTCCTGTCACTGGTGATGCAAAATTAAATATAGAAAAGAAAATGAACATTCTCCAATGATCAATATTTGTAAGGATATTTTCTTATAGTTCGATCAACATCTGTATATCCTTCATCAGTATTTCCAGCAGTTCCCCTTTTCAGTCATAGTTATGATGTATATCATATTGTTATACATCCCAGCTGGTCCATGTCAACCACAGCATCCTCTCTGCTAGTTCCAGTTGCCCACATTTGGCATTAAACCCTCCAAATCCATCCCCTCCATGTACCTTTCCAAATAGCTCATAAATGTTGTAATTACACGGACCTCAACCACTTCTTCTGGCAGCTCATTCCAGGTACTCTTTAACAAGATCTGTAAATGTAATATCATCTGCATACTTGGTAATCATGCCATGTAATTCACAACAAAATCATTTACATAAATAATGAATAATAAAGGACACAGCAGTAACTTCTGGAGCACCACACAACAGTCAGAAAATTGATCATCAACCATTACCATTACTTCCGAACGTCAAGCCAATTCTGAATGCTATGCAACATGATCTTCCAGATAAGCCTACCATGTGAGATCTTGTCAAAAAACTAACTAAAGTCTATTTAGACAACATAAACTGCTCCACCTTCCTCTATCCTCTTTGTTGCCTCTTCAGAAAACTCTGAAAGATTCATCTCATGCACACAAAACCATGTTGACTATTCCCCATTATGCCTTGACTATCCAAATGATGGTTGGTCCTGTGTCTCAGAATTGCCTCTAGTAGTTTCCTTACAAATGAAGTCAGTCTTACCGGCCTGCCTTTGCTATCCTGCTTGAACAGTGAACAATATTAGCTATTGAACAATCTTCTGAATTTTGGCTGATGATAATGCAATTATCTCTACCAGGACTTCCACTATTTCTTTCTGTTTCCCATAAGGTCTAGAGATTTGCCTGTTAATTCTCTACAGGGCTGCAAATACCCCTTTCCTCATAATATGCATAGCATCCAAGACCTCACTATGTATTCCCCTCATTTTTGACATCCATGATATTCTTTTTAGCCAAACCTGAGGAGAAATAAGCCATTAAGCAGCTCAGCTACACAAATACATCGGAATAAATGAAGTCCAAGCCTACACAACCTCTTTCTATATTCTAGTACAAACAACATTCTCACAATTTTTTCTCATAGAAGAATGACTAAACTGAACACGATATTCTATGTATGACCTACAAATGTCTTGTACAGCTGCAAAATAATATCCCGACCTCTATACTCAGTTCTACAACACTTCCCAATGCCCTGCTCTTCACAGAGGAAATCTGACACTGGTTCAACTTTTGCAATTCCAATCGGTCTCCATGCTGCAGGACTGCTTCGATGACGTCAACTGGAATGTCTTCCATGATGAGGATGTCTCCGAGTTCACAGATGCTTTATCCGGAAGTGCATTGATGATGTTGCCCCCAGAAGTTGGTCAGTGTCTTCCCGAACCAGAATTCCTGGATCGATAGTTCAGTGTGAGCAGCTCTTACCGCATGACCCAGAGCTTACGCTGCCGACAATCAGCAGGAGCTCAAGAAAAGCAGCTACGATCTGTGCAAAGCTATCAAGGCTGTGAAACAACAATGTAGGGACAAAATTGAGTCAAGATTCACAACGAATAGCACATGTGACTTATGGTGAGGGTTGCACACCATCACAGACTTCAAAACCGAACATAGTGGTGCCACCAACATCATGGCCTCTCTCCCAAATGAGCTCAGTCACTTTTATGCTTCGTTCAATATTGCTAGCTCTGAGCCCCTGAGGAAAGCCATCTCTATGACTATGATTGCACATTGCTCATTTAGACGGAGATGTAACAAAGATTTTTACTCCTCAAGTATGTGAAGGATGAAAGAAATAAAGTCAATTCAATTTGACCAATTGACCCCACTTATCAAAATACTGCTGCAATTCTTGAAAATCTTCTTCCGTGTGATAACACTTATTGTAGTGTTATTTGCAAACTTACTAACCATGCCTTGCACATTCTCATTCAAATTATGTTACTAAAATAAAATGAAAAATAAATGCATAAAATTGCACTGTACTGCTGCCTAAAAAAAACAAAATTCATGACATATGTGAATATGTGAATATTTTGATATGGGTCTTTTGTGGACTGAGGACTGAGAGGGCGAACGGGGTAGGGAGAAGAGAATCATGATTGGGAAAAAGGGAAGGAAGAGAGGAGGGAGCAGGAAGCATAAGAGAGACATTTTGTATTGAACAATAAACAAATAGTTTGGAATCAAATGACCTTGCCTGGTGTCTCAGTGCTGAGTCTGTCTGCACCAATGCAACTCCTCTCCCCCACCCCCAACACTCCTTCTCTGCCACCTTTCCCACACCCTTCCCACCACTCCACTGCCACCATTCCCGGCATTCTTCACTCTTGCCAGATTTACAAGCTCACTCTCCACACCATGTTGACAAATACAGTACTGTACAAAAATCTTATGCATCATGGCTACAGCATGTGCCTTAGATTTTTGTACAGTATGTAAATTATCCAGATCCAGTCAACTCATTTAAAGCTCCAGAAATAACAACATAAATCAAAGGGGATAAATACCTATTATGATATGTTGATGTCATCAAAACATAATGAACATCACTGACAAGAGAATTAGCTGGATTGAGCTATTTTAGTCCATTCCTGGTCCTCAGTGTCAGCATTATTTGATAGCACCTTGATCTTAATAACCATAAAGATATGCCAAAACCTTTCTGTGCTCAAGATCCCTCCACAGCTACATCAGCACCGAAGAGTGGAGGCACGAAAAAGACTGCAGATGCAGGGAACCTGGATCAACACACACAAAATGCTCCAGGAACTCAACCTTTCTAGCATCATCATTGGGGGGGGGGGGAAATTAACAGTTCGCATTTTGGGCCCAACATCTTCTATCAGGATTGGAAAGGAAGGGGATGTGAACATACAAAGTAAGAACAGGAGAAAGGAAAGCAGCAGGAGCAGGCAGGGGACATAGCCTCAAGATTCGGGGGGAGTAGGTTTAGGATAGAAATGAGAGGAACTGGTTTTCCCAGAGAGTGGTGAATCTGTGGAATTCTTTGCCCAATGAAGCAGTGGAGGCTACCTCAGTCAATATATTTAAGGCAAGTTTGGATAGATTTTTGCATAGCAGGGAATTAAGGATTATGGGGAAAAGGCAGGTAGGTGGAGATTGGTCCATGGCCAGATCAGCCATTATCTTATAGAATGGCAGAGCAGGCTCAATGGGCTAGATGGCCTACTGCTCCTATTTCTTACGTTTCTTATCGGTGAATTTAGATGGGAGAGGGAAAGTAAGAGGATGGGGGATGAAGGATGAAGGATGAAGGATGCTTCCAACTTCCTGCCTGATTGCTTCATATTTCCCATTACTCCAATTAAACACTCTCTTAACTTGTCTGTTCCTACCCTGCTCCAATTCTACGGTAAAGGAGATAGAATTGTGATCATTATCTCCAAAATGCTCTCCCACTGAGAGACCTGACACCTGACCAGGTTCATTTCCCAATACCAGATCAAGTACAGCCTTTCCTCTTGTAGCCTTGTCGACATATTGTGTCAAGAAACCTTCCTGAACACACCTAACGAACTCAACTCTATCTAAACCGCTTGCTCTATGGGGATGGCAATCAATATTTGGGAAATTAAAATCTCCCACCATGACAACTCTGTCATTATTACACCTTCCAGACTATAAGTCGTTACTTTTTTCCCACGCTTTGAACACTGCGGCAACACTGCGGCCTATACTACAGTGTGGCTAATGCATGTTTTTTTTTTCATGCCGCCAAAAACATTTTGCCTCGTAACAGTAGACCAATAAAATTGATGAGTAGTTCACAGAGGTCCAATGAAATTGTACGATAAATCAAGCGCACTTTCACAATTAAATTATTGTAAATCAGTCATTTGTACTCACCCTCATCAACATGGAAAACACTCGAAGAAAAGAATATGATGCAGCTTTTAAGTTAAAGGCGATCAATCTGGTGGTTGAAGAAGGAAATCAAGCTGCTGCACATAATCTTGGCATAAATGAATCGATGGTGAGACGCTGGAGACGTCAGCGTGAAGAACTGAGTCAATGCAAAAAGACGACAAAAGCTTTCGGAGGTAATCATAGCAGATGGCCCGAACTTGAAAACTTTCTTGAAGACTGGGTTAACACACAGGGAGCAGGTGGCCGCGATGTTTCCACCGTGCAGATCAGACTGGAGGCTAAAGCAATCGCCACCAAAATGAAAATCGAAGATTTTAGAGGTGGGCCATCGTGGTGTTTTAGATTTATGAGACGATTTATGAACCGTCAGGGTACGCACGACTCTGTGTCAGCAGCTCCCTCCCGACCACGAGGAAAAACTTGCTAACTTTCGCACATTCACTCAAACAAAGAAAGCGGAGAATTCCATCGGGCCAGATGATATCATAAATATGGATGAAGTACCTTTGACGTTTGACCTGCCTCTCACTTGGACTGTTAATAAAAAAGGTGACTCGTCCATCACACTGAAAACAAGTGGCCATGAGAGAACGCATTTTACTTGTGTTCTGAGCTGCACAGCATCTGGACTAAAGCTTCCACCGATGGTGATTTTTAAGCGGCTGACAATGAAAGTTCAGTGAAAGCTGCCATCAAGAGTACAAACTCAATTCCAGCTGTGATTCCTGGGGGCACCACGAAATATTTGCAGCCACTGGACATCAGCGTGAACTGGGCATTTAAATTGGCACTGCGCGTTGAGTGGGAGGCTTGGATGACGAGCGGTGAGAAATCCTTTACCAAAACAGGACGCATGCGAAGAGCATCTTTAACTCAAGTCTGCCAATGGATCCTAAATGCGTGGAGCCGTGTCACAACATCCACCATCACCAGCGGGTTTCGAAAGGCTGGACTGCTGCGTGATGAAGAGGACCGCGTGCGCTCAAGTGAGAGCGACAACGAAGAGACTGAAGTGAGTGACGAGATCCTGAGGTTGTTCAATTCGGACACCGAAGAAGAGGACTTTGATGGTTTTAGTGCGCAGGAGGAAGATGAAGAAGACGATCAATAACTTTTCCTGGTAGGCTGCAGTATATATATTTTTTTTACCAGTCGTTAGGAGATATTGGAATGTTGTTCGTGCACTGTTCGGTAAAAAAGTATACGCAACGTAATTTGTGTGTTACCGATATGTATGTATATTTAAAAGTAGCTGTGTTACAGGCACTGTTCGAAAAAAAGCATTTGCAATATGTATTTGTTTATGTTACCATACGGATTTAATTAAAAGTTAAAAAATCCTCACGTGTAATATCTTTCTGTGTAAATATCTCATATTACAACGTGGGACACCTGCGGCTTAAAATCCGGTGCGGCCTGTACAAGTGCAAAATTGATTTTCTTTCTAAAATTAGAGCGTGCGGCTTTTAATCAGGTGCGCTCTGTAGTCCGGAATCTACGGTAAAGAGCTGTGAAGTTAATTGGTGATAGAGACAGAAGGCCATGGAAGAAAGAAAAGGGGTACCAGAGGTAGGAGATGGATAGGCAAGGAGATGGTAAATCTCCAATGCTATATTCAAGTTTGCTGATGACACTACTATCATAGGCCAGATCAAAGGTGGTGATGAACTAACATATTGGAGGGAGATTGAAAATCTAGTGGAGTGGTGCCAATAACAACAACCTCCTACTCAATGTTAGGAAGACCAAGGAGCTGATTATTGACCAGGAGGAGGAAATAACAGGTCCATGACGCAGTCCTCATTAGAGGATCAGAGGTGGAAAGGGTCAGCAGACTTAAATTCCAGACTTATTATTTCAGAGGACCTGTCCTGGGCTCAGCACATAAGTGCAATTATGAAGAAAGCACAGAAGCACCTCTATTTCCTCATGAGCTTGCAAAGATTCAGTATGGCATCTAAAACTTTTAAACACTTCTGTAGATGAATAATGGAGAATATCTTTGCAGCCTGGCATGGAAACACCAATGCCCTTGAATGCAAAATCCTACAAAAAAAATAGTGGATACAACTCAGCCAGTCACAGGTAAAGCGCTCTCCACCTTTGAGCACATGTACATGAAACATTGTCCCAGGAAAACAGTATTATCATCAACGACCCCACCACCCAGGATGTGCTCTTTCCTCACTGCTGCCATCAGGAAGCAGATACAAGAGCCTCAGGACTTAGCACCTCCAGGGTCAGGAACAGTTATTACCCCTTAACCATCAGGTTCCTGAACCAAAGGGGATAATTTCACTCAACTTCACTTATGCCATCATACATATGTTCCCACAACCTATGGACTTTCATCTCATGCTAGCAATATTTGTATCCTATTTATCTATAAGTATTATTTATTTATTTCTGTATTTGCACAGTTTGTTGTATTTTGCACACTGTTTGAACACCCAAGTCACTGCAGTATTTCACTATTACTACCATTATGGAGTTATTGAAAATGAATCTCAGGGCTGTACATGGTGACGTATATGTAATTTGATAATAAATTTACTTTGAACTTCAGAAAAGTACATGGATAGGAATGGTTCAAAGTGGTAAGGACAAAACAGGAGCACTGGGACTGCTTAGATGGAGATCTTGGTTGGCCTGAGCCAGAAGGGCCGAAGGGTTTGTTTCTACACTGTAGCAAACTCCGAATCCATGACTCTAATTGTCCATAAAACCTATTGTGATAAATCCACATTCTCAAATAGGACTGACAGGATTTAGCCACTGCTTTCAATTATTGGTCAGCAGCAGTCCCTTTGCTGTATGAAATCAGTTTTACAACAGCACTAACCTTCATTGGTGGATAGTATTTATACAGTAGCCTGATCCAATTATCACTATTTATAAATAAAATTAATCTGCAATTTTCTTTTGCCTGAATAGAAATGACAAGCTAGAAACAAGTAATTATTATAAACAGAAAATACTGTCAATATTAACAAGCTGGTTTAAAGCATTAATATAAGCATTATTAATAAAAGTCGAATTTAATGAACTTTCATTTGTAAACTGGCAAGTTTACGAATTGATGTTTTCCTTGTGAAATTACATATTTATTATCTGGTCATGAATCATTTCATTTTGATGTTATAAATATGTAGCACGCTCCAGAGGTTCATTAGGTTTATAATATGCACATTCTGATATTTAATTTCCATTCAGAGCACAATCACATTACTATCTGGTTGGATTTAAAATCTAAGCATAGATAACATGGACAGCACAATAACCAAGATTCTGCTGAAGGTACATAAGTAGATAGAATTCATGTCATAAACCAGAACAATCTACATTCAGCAGCCACTTTATTAGGTACAGGAGCTGCCTAATAAAATGGCCACTGGATGTATTTCTGCATGGTTGTGGTCTTCTGCTGCAGTAGCCCATCCCTCTTCATGTGGCTATATACTTCAAATACTATGCACCCTATTCAAGGTGACTACATACTACAAATACATGCGTATGGAGACAATACTGTACAAAATTAAACCCCCTAGCCTGCAACTTTGGGACCTGATTGGTATCAATCCATAGGAATTGCCAACTTCAGAAATTAGCCCCTTTGATCCTCTTCCTCTAAGCAAGAGAACTGTTCCTTTTAAGGACAGACACTCCCCAGGTCATGTAAGGGCTCCAAAAACCATCTGTGACTTAAAGTTCCTGAAAATCAGCTAACAATGTTGCCTGAAATCACTGAGATCAAGAAAAATACATGAGTTGGTTAATTAACTGTAGGGCAGCACAGATCTTAGTTAATTTTAGACATTAGTTAGATCTTTGTCAGAATTATTTAATTAGTACTGCAGAGTTAAAATATGCCAGAATAAGGGGGTTGCCAGACTGCAGAATTACATACTAGAAAGTTTCAACCTGTAGTTTCTACAGAAGCATGCTTGAACAGTGATAATAGTTAGAAATTAAGTACTCCAGGATACACAAAGGAGAGGTAAGAACATTGAAAGTTGGCTGGCATGTCCCTGACATAATAGAATGGGATAAAAGCATAGAAGCATAGAAAACCTACAGCACAATACAGGCCCTTCGGCCCACAAAGTTATGCCAAACATGTCTCCACCTTAGAAATTACTAGGCTTACCTATAGCCCTCTATTTTACTAAGATCCATGTACATATCTAAAAGCCTCTTAAAAGACCCTATCATATCCACCTTAAACGTTAATCATAAGTAAAGAATGTCAGAAAATCATGAAGTAATAACAGATTGAGTAGAACTAAGAAACAGCAAAACACAGAAAATATTGGTGGGAGTTATATATAGGACTCAAAACTGTAAAAATAATTTAGGGTATAAAACAGAAAATTAAAACGAAAGTAATGCAATATCAATTGAAGTCTTTTATTCCACACATACAGTCTTAGGCACATATAAATAGCTAGGTGCCTAAGACTTTTACACAGTACTGTATTTGTCAACGTGGAATGGAGAGCGAGTTTGTAAATCTAGCAGGAGCAATGGATGTTGGGAATGGCAAGAGTGGAACACCATTGTAGTGGTGTAGGTTAGGTGGCAGAGAAGGAGTCCTAGGGACGGGGGCTGGCGCAGGTGCAGAGACACCAGGCAGGTCATTTGATTTCAAATAGTTGGTTTACTGATCATTACAGAATGTTTCTCTGGTGCTTCCCACTCCCTCCCCTCTCCTTTCCCTTTTTCCTCTACCTGTCCACTTCCCATTCTCAATCCACAGTAGAATTAGAATCAGGCCTAAGACTTTTGCACAGTTCTGTAAATTGCACCAATCAATAAGTAGTAATAGTGTGAAGAAGAGGTGGATTTCTGGACAAAAATTATAAGAAACATGATATTTTGTATCTAGTAGATATTTTGTATTGTATAATGGCAGTTAAGGGGCTTTTAGGGGTGAGTGACGAAACAATCAGAGATCTTTTTTTTATGAAGAATGAAAAAGATTTACTCCAATCCTAAGCCACTGTCTTGAATTTAAATGAACCAAGCTACAAAGGTGTTAGGCATGATTTGGTTATGTTAGATTGAGAAACTCCCATTCAAGACAGAAATAAGAAGAAATGTCTTCTTTCAATGTGCAGTTATACTCTACCAAGTTTCAAATTAGTCACCTTGTATATCCAAGATAGATACAGACAAAAACTTTTCAGGGAATCAAACTTTATGGAATTAATGCAGGAAAATAATATTGAAATAAAAGACCCTGAATTTATTGAATGAAGAAGCAAATGTGCTGAGCCAATGGGTTTACTTCTGCTTTTATTCTTTATGGCCTTAATAATGAAATATGTTACAGGTTTATGAACTTTGCAAAAATAGTAGAGCTACATTAAGAGTCATAGAGTTTTAGAGAACAGCAATGAGCCTCAGTCCACACTGTCATTTTTACTTATCTGTACTAATTCCATGTAGTCACATTAGGACCATATCCTTCTGTGCCTTGCCTACTTAAGTATCTTTCTAGATGCCTCAAAAAAGGTAGCAATTATGTCTGATTCCTCCACCCCTCCAGCAGCACCTTCTATTTATCAACCACTCTCTGCATTAAAAAATTACCTCTCAGATCCCCTTAAAGTTTTTTACCTGTCACTTTGAACTAATGCCCTCCAGTTTTTGATTCTTTTCCTAAGGGGAAATGTTTTAACAATCTACCCTGTCTATTTCTGTCATAAAATTGTATGTATCTATCAGGCCACATAAAGATTAAAACATTAGCTGTATTTGTCACATGTATATTGAACATACATTGAACTGTGTCGCCCGAGTCAATTCAAACTGGCTAGATTGTGCTGGTCAGTCTTTAAATGTCACAATGCTTCCAGTGGCATCATAATGAGCCCACAACTTACTAAGACTTAATAGGACAGATGACCTAATTCTGCTCCTATATCTTCTGATCTAACCCTAACTTGTAGATCTTTAGAATGTGGAAGGAAACCAGAAAACCTAGAGGAAACCCACATGGTTATGTGTAGATTTGAACACTGCTCAATAATCATCAGGATTGTAAAGTGATGCACTAACACTGTGCTATGGTACCAAAGCATCTCAGTCTTCTTCACTCCAAAGAAGACAAATCTGATCTCTCATAAACAAAAGTCTTCCCATCCTTGTACTTATGTTCATCAAATAATACAGTATGCTAACCAAAAACCCTATAACATTGTGTATGGAATACTAATCAACAATTACAACACATATCCAGATCGATTGTGAAAGTAACCCGATATGAAATTCTATTGCATCTAATAGCAATGGTATTTGAAGAATTTATTCATCCTTTTAATGAGATTTGAAACTCATAAAAATAAATATTTGATATAAATTTCTCTACCAAGATTATCCCTTGAAATTCAGCCAACTGACTCTTCTGCATTACATTGCAGGCGGATATTTGAAATACCATCTCACATTTTCTGCCATCATTTTCACTCTCCCCCCCCCCACCCTCATCTGTCTAGCACCCCTCATCACCTGCCAGATCATGATCCACCCCTTTCTTCCATTTTTTTTATACTGGCTATCTCTCCTCTTTCTCAACTCCATAGATGCTGTTTGACTCACCCACTTCGTCCAGTGCTTTGATTGTTTCCACAGATTCCAACATCTGCAATCACCTGTGACTGTGTTTTTCAATATAAATGTGTTTGTTGTGATGACATGTTGATTAAATTACAGGATCAGTGTCAATGATCTCTCTAGACAGTCGATCCATAGAGACGAATTTGAAGACCACCAAGGCAATGCGAATGCTCCAATTCAAGTGATGAGAATCTACCTTCAGAAAAGTAATGTTAAAAAGCAACTGGTCGGCCTTTGCTATGTTTGATTAGACAAATTCATAGCTGAGTGAGTTTATCTGCTTTCTTTATTGTCACATTACTTCCTTATTTCATTATTTCTTTATTCTCACATAAGGATTCAAGAAAAGCTTCTTTCCCTCTGCCATCTGATTTCTGGATGGACATTGAATGCAGGAACACGACCACATGAATTTTTTTTGCACTATATATTTAATTTGACTATTATACTTTTTTTCAATTCACAGTTTTGTTTTATTGTAACACCCTGGTTAAGATGTTCACTGCAATGCTGTATGTATTCCATTTTAGCAGTTCTGTAAGAGCAGTCTGTTCTGCTTTTAGCATGCTTGGAGTTGAGCTAAGGATATGGGGCGATGTTGGTTCACCTGAGGAATGTTGTGTCATCAAATCAGGATGGTGGAATTAGGAGAAGGTTCAGGAGAATACAAGGTGGAGAGGTTTATGTGATGGATACCGATGTGGGTTGAGGTCTTTTTGGTGGGAGGTGGGAGAAGACTGGAGTGAAGATGGCTGAGAGTGCCGTCTCTGTTGCACAAGCTGCTTTGTGCAGATGAATGGCTTGAAAGAGGAAGCACCAATACTCCTGGGGGGGAGTCCACTTGCTTGAGATGATTTCTAGCGACGTTCGGTAGGTACACGCAGACAGTGTGTCCAGCGTATCAGTTAAAGACAAGCTGGAGATGAGCTCCATCTTAAGTGCACATTTGGACTGGGTTAACTGTAATGGGCGCTTTTTTGCTTTTTTTCCCTTTTTTTCCTACTAAAGCTGAATTTTGTAAATATACTTTTTTTATAATTGTATGCAGTGCACGATCTATTATTTCTTGCCAGCAGCTCATTGCACAGATTTAGTATTTAGACAGTATTTGCACCGATTGGTGTTTGGGTGGCCAAGATATCCCAAATTCCCTGATTTGGTGGGACCCAAGTCATACCAGCCCTAAACACATGGAGTTTGAGAAAGGTGCTTTTCTCACCGCTGAGTCCAGTGGCTGTTAGTGAGGGGCTGATGAGCCACATCCTTAGAGACGCCTGGTAAAAAGGTGCTCCATGTTATTATACATTGCAATGTACTGCTGCCACAAAACAACAAATGTCATAACAAATGCCAATGACGTTAAACGTGAATCTAATTCTGATTATTATGAGGGGTGATTGATAAGTTCATGGCCTAGGGTAGAAGGAGTTAATTTTAGAAAACCTAGCACATTTATTTTTCAAAATAGTCCCTTCCTACATTTACACACTTAGTCCAGCGGTCGTGGAGCATACGGATCTTGGACCTCCAGAGTGTCCACAGCAGAGGTGATTGATAAGTTTGTGGCCTTAGAAGGAGATGAGTTATACAGCTCTCGTTGCATGCACATACAGTTCAACTCATTAAGTGATTATGCAGAAAGTTTGAAGTTAATAACTCATCAGGGTGGTTGATAAGTTCATGGCCTAAGGTAGAAAGGGATGAGTTATTAACTTCAAACTTTCTGCATAATCACTCAATGAGTTGAACTGCATGTGCATTTAAAGAGAGCTGTATAACTCATCTCCTTCTGTCTTAGACCATGAACTTATCAATTACCCTGCTGTGGACACTTTCTGGAGGTCCAAGATCCCTATGCTCCACAACCGCTGGACTAAGTGTGTGAATGTAGGAGGGGACTATGTTGAAAAATAAATGTGCTAGGTTTTCTAAAATTGACTCCTTCTACCTTAGGCCACAATCTTATCAATCACCCCTTGTATCAAATCCTGAAAAATAGGTATGTTCCCAACTGTAGAATATCTTGAAGAAATATACACAGTTTTTTTCAGAAAATAAAATATGTATAGTATTCTGAAAAAGGGCATTCGGAAACAACAATACATCACTCATTTTGTTAATAAAATCATGTCACTTTGTTACTAAGTTTCTTTTATGAGAAGGAGGTTTCCTCTCAAGTAATCCGTAATGATTTTCTGGAAGTGAAGGCATTTAATACTGCATCAAGTGAAGTTGCTCAGTTTCTTCTTGAACCTTGATAATATCCATTTCTAAAGTACAGTTTGTGGATCACTTGGAAGAAATGATGTGCTCACGTACCACACTTTATGAATAGTGTAATGCTCTGATCATTGTGGCAACAAGTTCAAAAGACTGCTGCTGCTAGGAGGTTCTCACTTGCCTCTATGTTCATCATGTTTACACAAGAGTCATAAGTTCAAACAGTAGCTTGTATTTCACTGGTCTCTTTCAATTAATTTTCCTGGTAGCTTTTGATTATCTCTTGACAACTTGAGTTGTGCACAAACACAAGTGTAGTTGATTCCTGTTTTTGAATTTAGCTGATTCCTACTTCAGTGATTTTCCTTTGGGATGAGCTTTATAGATGATTTTCTCTAGTGTTGGCTTGCAACAAACAAGATTTGATCTTGTGTCATTTGACATTTAAGGAGAATGCAAACTTATCGCTTTAAACATAGAACATATGCATATTGGAACTCAGGAACTGGCCCTTTGGCCCACAATGTAACAAAAAACTCATTAAACTAGTATTTAAATGCCTAATTAAGCTAATCCCTTCTACCCACACAGTGCCAATATACTTCTGTTCTCTGCATATTCATAAATACGAGAGATTTGGCAGATACTGAAAATCCAGAGCAACACAAGCTAGAGGCACTCAGCAGTCAGGCAGCATCTATGGAGAGGAATAAACAGTCACTGTTTTGTGTCAAGTCTTCATCAGGACTGGTGTATTGCTCTGCATATCCATGAGCCAATCTAACAGCTTCCTAAACACCTCTGTTGTATTTGCCTCCAGAACCATCTCTGGCAGCCCACTCCAGACACCCACCAACCTCTGTGTGAAAACCTACACTCCACATCTCCTTTGAACTTACCCCCTCTCTCACTTTGAAGCATGCCCTCTAGTATTAGACATTTGAACCCTGGGGGAAAGATATTGGCAGTCTACTCTAGTTATGCATCTCATAATCTTTAAAATTTTGATCAGATCTTCCTGCAGCCACATCAGAGAAAACTGTCCAAGCTTGTTCAACCTTTCACTGGTCTGTGATCTACATCTACTATTTTGCGGGACAAAGGCAGCATTTGCAAACAGCCCTGCAAAAAGCAAGTTGTGGGATAGTCATCTTCACAGAAGGAGAATGGGCAATATTCACAGTGGAGTTTATCTATTACACTCATTGATGGATCTTTGGGGTTCTGATCTTATCTTTCATTCTATGGGGTTTCTTGTTTCGTAGACATCTGTGAAGAGTAAGAGTTTCAGGTTGCATACTGTACAGATTCTCTGATATTGAATTGAAATATTTGAAATGAATTTAGACATAGAAACATAGAGAACCTACAGAACAGTGCAGGCCTTTGAGCCCACAAAGCTGTGCTGAACATGTCCCTGTAGATAGACAATAGACAATAGACAGTAGGTGCAGGAGTAGGCCATTCGGCCCCTAGCCAGCACTGCCATTCACTGTGATCATGGCTGATCATACACAATCAGTACCCCGTTCCTGCCCTCTCCCCATATCTTTTGACCCCGCTATCTATAAGAGCTCTATTTAATTTTCTCTTGAATGCATCCAGAGACTTGGCCTCCACTGCCTTCTGGGGCAGAGCATTCCACATATCCACCACTCTCTGGGTGAAAAAGTTTTTCCGCATCTCTGATCTAAATGGCCTACCCCTTATTCTTAAACTGTGGCCTTTAGTTCTGGACTCACCCATCAGCGGAAACATGCTTCCTGCCTCCAGTGTGTCCAATCCCTTAATAATCTTATATGTTTCAATCAGATCCCCTCTCATCCTTTTAAATTCCAGTGTATACAAGCCAAGTCGCTCCAATCTTTCAACATATGACAGTCCCACCATTCCGGGAATTAACCTTGTGAACCTACGCTGCACTCCCTCAATAGCAAGAATGTCCTTCCTCAAATTTGGAGACCAAAACTGCACACAATACTCCAGGTGGGGTCTCACCAGGGCCCTGTACAGCTGCAGAAGGACCTCTTTACTCCTATACTCAATTCCTCTTGTTATAAAAGCCAGCATGCCATTAGCTTTCTTCACTGCCTGCTGTACCTGCATTCTTTCTTTCATTGACTGAAGTACAAGAACACCTAGATCTCGTTGTACTTCCCCTTTTCCTAATTTGACTCCATTTAGATAGTAATTTGCCTTCCTGTTCTTGCCACTAAAGTGGATAACCTCACATTTATCCACATTAAATTGCATCTGCCATACATTTGCCCACTCATCCAACCTGTCCAAGTCACCCTGCATTCTCATAACATCCTCCTGACATTTCACACTGCCACCCAGCTTTGTGTCATCAGCAGATTTGCTAATGTTACTTTTAATCCCTTCATCTAAATCATTAATGTATATTGTAAATAGCTGCAGTCCCAGCACCGAACCTTGCGGTACCCCACTGGTTACAGCCTGCCATTCCGAAAGGGACCCGTTAATCACTATTTGTTTCCTGTCAGCCAGCCAATTTTCAATCCATGTCAGTACTCTGCCCCCAATACCATGTGCCCTAAATGTGCCCCCAATACCATGTGCCCTTAATCTCCTATGTGGGACTTCATCAAAAGCTTTCTGGAAGTCCAGGTACACTACATCCACTGGCTCTCCCTTGTCCATTTTCATAGTTACATCCTCAAAAAACTCCAAAAGATTAGTCAAGCATGATTTTCCCATCATAAATCCATGCTGACTTGGACTGATCCTTCTACTGCTATCCAAATGTGTCGTAATTTCCTCTTTTATAATTGATTCCAGTGTCTTTTCCACCACTGACGTCAGGCTAACTGGTCTATAATTCCCTGTTTTCTCTCTCCCTCCTTTCTTGAAAAGTGGGACAACATTAGCCACCCTCCAATCAGCTGGAACTGTTCCTGAATCTATAGAACATTTGGAAAATGCTTACCAATGCATCCACGATTTCTAGAGCCACCTCTTTAAGTACCCTGGGATGCAGACCATCAGGTCCCAGGGACTTATCAGCCTTCAGACTCAACAGTCTATCCAACACCATTTCTTGCCTAATATAAATCTCCTTCAGTTCACCTTTTACCCTAGTTCCTTTCCCCACTATTACATCTGGGAGATTGTTTGTGTCTTCCCTAGTGAAGACAGATCCAAAGTACCTAATTTACCTCATCTGCCATTTCCTTGTTCCCCATAATAAATTCACCCGTTTCCATCTTCAATGGCTGAATTTTGGTCTTAACTATTTTTTTTGCTATTCACATACCTAAAGAAGTTTTTACTATCCTCCTTTATATTCTTGGCTAGTTTACCTTTGTACCTCATTTTTTCTTGGCGTATTGCCTTTTTTGTTATCTTCTGTTGCTCATTAAAAGCTTCCCAGTCCTCCGGTTTCCTGCTCATCTTTGCTATGTTATACTTCTTCTCTTTTATTTTTCTACTGCCCTTTACTTCCCTCATCAGCCACAGCTGCCCCTTACTCCCATTAGGATCTTTCTTCCTCTTTGGAATGAACCGATCCTGCACCTTCTGCATTATTCCCAGAAATACCTGCCATTTTTGTTCCACTGTCTTCCCTGCTAGGGTATTGTTCCATTGAACTTTGGCCAGCTCCTCCCTCATAGCTGCATAGATATGAAAAGTCAGCTCTAATATTAACCCCAAGGCAAGTTATAGAGTATTTTTTATCTAGATTCCGTGATTACTTGACATGCTTGACCTTGTCCTCAAGAAATTTCATGGAAATTATACCTTTTACTTCAACAATTGCTTGGTTTTCATTATCCCTTGATGATGTTCATGAGTAATGCCAATTATGTGACTGCAGAAGATCTGAGATTGGTGTAATTGTAATTTTCTGAAGAACAATTTTCAAATCTTGTCATGTAGATGCAGCATCACTGCAGAGTTTACTAGAAGCTGCAAAAAGGCAAGAGGCAATTGGCAAGAGGTGAACAGGGAAGCTAACTCATTTGGAGTTTTCCTCCTGAGCAAAAGGCTTGGCAAGAGTTTTGTCATAGGCAATACACCGTTTTGTCAAAGAGACCAGCACAAAGGCCTGACAGTCCAGTGTCTGGCATCCATTAGATTATGTTACTATCAAACAAGAGACTGCAAAGCTGTCACTGCTTCTACCAAACCAGAAACTGACAACCAACTAATCTACATTGTTCTCTTCAACAGTCTGGCCTGCAAACAATGGAACGGTGCCTAAAAAATTAATGTTGATGTTCTCAGGAATTCACTAAGATTGTTCTTCTCAATGGAGCATCGCAAACATTACATCCAGCTAACAGGAGCTACAGCATATCCAAAGGATGTAGCTACCTGAAGTCTCCATAGTTATTTAGCATCTACAAAAAAACACTCGGGCCGATATGATGAGAATGTTCTTGATGACTAAGAGCTAACTAAGTGAAGAGAAGCAATTCTTATATTAGCTACACCACACAACGCCTCAAATGAAAAGTAGCAGCAACTCCTGAAGATAGAGATAAACCTGTGTGGTGGTGGGGTTAAGAGAGCGAGTGAATGCAAATGATAGAGCGAAGTGCAAATAAAAGTCGAATCTGGAGTATTTTAAAGACCATTTACAGTCCAAATGCACAAGACCTATTATATTGAGGGAGGTGGTCAGCAGTTGCTGGGAGCAGCATTTTAAATATCAGCGGTGACTCTGTTCTTGATGTGATCACCTTTGATAATAATTACCTCACAAACTGCCTTGATAAGTTTTGTCATGATCAAAGGTCGACAATAAGATATAAAGGCCATTCATATGAAGAACAATAGAGGTCCTTCAGCCACAAAAAGAACAGGGTCTCAGGAGAGTAACCTGAGGAATTTCTAAACCTTGATCGACTACACAAGTTTAGAGCCACATTTCTCACATGCAACAAGAGAAAGTCATGTTGGGGGTACCTTAGAGATGCTGTGATTGTGTGACCATCTTCTGGAAAGAAGCCAAAATCAATTACAAAAGGTTCTCCCTGCTCTCTGTTACAGAGGAAGCCATTGTCTGGGTATTTTTTCAACTCTTTCTTTCAGTGAAGAAAGAGTTATCCCTGAAATTATTATGTAGATTCCATGCATACAGAAATGTGCAGGAGATTCCTGAGTTATGATTTGTGGTGCACCTAGAAAACAGTCAATATTGCAACCCCTGACCTTATAATATACATAGATTTCACCTTGCATCTCATTGTCTACCTGCACTTCACTTTCTCTACAATTGTAATACTTAATTACGGATTCTTTCGCTGTTTTAACTCCTACTACCTTAATGCACTACTGTAACGCAAATCAATTCAATACACTGCTGTAATGAAGCGAGCTGCATAGCAGTATGCAAGGCAGATTTGTCACTGTACCTCATATATGTGCAATAATAAGCCCCTTCACCAGTTTACCAATTTCCATAGCAGAAAACCACGTCATTCATGCATGCATCAAGAAATGCAAATTGGAAAATAAAGTTTTTTATTAACTTTTTACCAACCAGATTTCAGAAGATGCATTTATCTTTCTATCTGCATAGTTCCAGCATACACCCCTTTCTCCCACCACCAGTCACTCCATCTCTCTGTGGCTTAAAACACACTAATTTCTTCCCTTTCATAGGTCTGATTGTGGGTTTTGACAAGAAGCATTAACTCTTTCTCTCACCACACATGCTCTCTGTCTTGCTGAGTTATGTTTTTACTTCAGATTTTCAGCATCAACAGTTCATTATGTTTCCATCCAAGTTGTTTTTAAAAGTATTGTTCAATAAGTTTTGTTAACAGCTCCTACTTAAGAATGGAAAGACTTTGTTTGCAGTAAATTGTCTCAGGTGTATGCAGTACTGCTCAATTATTCAATTATTTTGTTTGCGGTTTGCCTCGTGTGTCAAAACACACTTCCCTATATATGACAGTACAGTGCTAAAGTCTTTCTTTTTCTTTTTCAATCTTTTTATTAAATTTCATATATAAAGAAAACATAACATAATAGTGAATAGGTTATAAGTGCAATAGACTTGAGATTATATTAATAATAAGATAACAATATCCTATTAAATATCAACAACAAAAAAATAGTATATTAATCAATCAAGTCTATAATAATTATATATGAAAAAATAAAAATAATCATCAAAAGAAGAAAAAAAATAAAAATACAAGAGAAAATATATATTGAAAAAAAACACTAAACTAAACTAACATGGGCAATAATAACAGTTTATATGTATATGATAGTGTCAAAAACTCCGGAACGCCATACCTGAACAAGAATAAGCAGAGAGAACGTCTGGAAGAGGTCAAATTAATTCATATGAAAATGTCGAATGAACGGTCCCCAAGTTTCTTCAAATTTAACTGATGAGTCAGAAATAGTGCTTCTAATTTTTTCCAAGCTCTGATAAGAAATAGTTTGAGAGAACCACTGAAATGTGGTAGGAGGATTTACTTCTTTCCAATTTTGTAATATAGACCTTCTGGCCATTAATGTTACAAAGGCAATCATTCGTCTAATTGAAAGGGAAAACTGATTGCCATCCTCATTTGGTATACCAAAAATTGCAGTAATAAAATGAGGTTGTAAATCGATATTCCAAATTGAGGATATGGTAGCAAATATGTCCTTCCAATAGTTATGTAAAGTGGGACATGACCAAAACATATGGGTCAATGAAGCCACATCTGAATGACATCTGTCACATTGAGGGTTAATATGAGAATAGAATCGAGCAAGCTTATCTTTAGACATATGAGCTCTATGTACAATTTTAAATTGTATTAAAGCATGTTTAGCACATATAGAAGAAGAATTAACCATTTGTAAATTTTTTTCCCATTTTTCTGTTGATATATTATATTGAAGTTCTTTTTCCCATTCTTGTTTAATTCTACCTGATATTTCTGGTTGTATCTTCATAATCATATTATAAATAAAAGCCACTAATCCCTTCTGACAAGGATTTAAGGTAAAAATCAAATCTGAGAAATCCATTGAAGTTGAATTGGGGAAAGATGGTAGAACTTCATGTAGAAAATTTCTGATTTGTAAATATCTAAAAAAATTAGATTTAGGTAACTTAAATTTGTTAGAAAGTTGGTCGAAAGATATCAAACTACCTTCAAAAAAAAGATCACAAAAACATTTTATACCTTTCCTTTTCCATATGCTAAAAGCTTGATCTGTCAAAGAAGGTTTGAAAAAAAAAATAAGTAAGATTGGGCTATCAAGAACAAAGTTTTTCAGAGTAAAAAACTTATGAAATTGAAACCAAATTCGTAATGTATGTTTGACAACAGGATTAGATATCTGTTTATTGAATTTAACTAAATCAGTAGGAAGAGAAGAACCAAGAACAGAGAATAAAGAATATCCCTGTACCTCATTGCATTCTAAATTTACCCACTGTGGGCACAATGGTGAATCCAAATCTAATTTCCAATATATTAGGTTACGAATATTACTCGCCCAATAGTAAAATCTAAAGTTAGGTAAAGCTAAACCACCATCTTTTTTAGATTTTTGTAATTGCCTTTTACTTAACCTGGGGTTTTTATTTTGCCACACAAATGAGGAAATTTTTGAATCAATATTATCAAAAAAAGATTTAGGAATAAAAATTGGTAAAGCTTGAAATAAATATAAAAATTTCGGTAAAATCATCATTTTAATAGCATTAATCCGACCAACTAATGATAAGGATAGGGGAGACCATCTTGTAGTAAGTTGTTGAATTTGATGGAGCATAGGTAAAAAGTTCAGTCTAAATAAATCTTTATATTTCTTGGTAATTTTTATACCTAAATAGATAAAGTTATCAGTAAAAACTTTAAGTGGTATCCTATCATTCAATAAAGTTTGCACGTTTAAAGGGAATAAATCACTCTTATCCAAGTTTAATTTATAACCAGAAAAACTACCAAATTGAGCCAACAAGGATAAAATAGCGGGAATAGACCTGTCAGGATCAGAAATATATAACAACAAGTCATCAGCATAAAGTGATAACTTGTATAACTTCTCATTACAGGTAATACCAAAAATATTAGGAGATTCACGAATGGCAATGGCTAAAGGTTCTAATGCGATATTAAATAATAAAGGGCTTAAGGACAACCTTGTCTCGTACCACGAGATAATTGAAAAAAAGAGGATCTGTAATTATTTGTAAGAACAGAAGCAACAGGTTGATAATATATTAGTTTGATCCATGATATAAAATTAGGACTAAAATTAAAATATCTCAAAGCGTTAAATAAGTATGTCCATTCAACTCTATCAAAAGCTTTTTCAGAATCTAATGAAATAACACATTCTGGAATTATGGGTGATGAAGTATAAATTATATTAATCAATTTTCTAACATTAAAAAAGGAATACTGATTCCTAATAAAACCAGTTTGGTCTTCTGAAATAATCTGTGATAGTACCTTTTCTAACCTAATGGCTAAAATTTTTGTAAGAATCTTAGAGTCTACATTTAATAGTGATATAGGGTGATAAGATGCACATAAAGTAGGATCCTTATCTTTTTTTAAGAATTAGAGAGATAGTAGCTTCATAAAAAGATTGAGGTAATCGCTTCTTAGCAAATGCATCATTAAAAATTTCACATAACCAAGGGGAAAGCGAAGAAGAAAAAGTTTTTTAAAATTCTATAATATAACCATCAGGACCAGGAGCTTTCCCTGAGTTCATTAACGAGATAGCCTCTTCTATTTCGGCCATAGAGATAGGAGCATCAAACAAGCTATGATCTTCATCTGTCGGTTTGGGAATATTCAAATTGTTAAAAAAATTACCCATCATGGACAGATGGCCATCAAATTCTGATTGATATAAAGATTTATAAAAATCTTGAAAAGTGTTATTGATTTCTTTATGATCAGTAGTTAGATTACTGTCCTGTTTACGAATTTTAATAATTTGTCGCTTAGTCGAAATAGCTTTTAATTGATTAGCTAACAGTTTACCAGTTCGATCACTATGGATATAAAATTGAGCCCTGGTCCTAATTAATTGATTCTCAATTGAAGAAGATAATAATAAGCTATGCTCCATTTGAAGCTCAACTCTCTTCTTATAAAGTTCTTTGGTAGGAGTCACGGAATAAATCTTATCAATTTCTTTAATTTTATCCACTAATAAAGCAATATCTAAATATCTTTGTTTTCTTTTACCAATGGAATATGAGATAATTTGTCCACAGATAAAAGCCTTAAAAGAGTCCCAAAGTATTCCTCTGTCAATCTCTTCAGTATAGTTTGTTGAGAAAAACAAGTCAATTTGCTGTTTTATGTAGGTGATAAATTCTGGGTCTTGAAGCAAAGTAGCGTTAAGTCTCCAAGATCTAGTATTATTGGAAAAGTCCGAAATCTTGATAGATAACTTCAAAGGTGCATGATCCGAAATAGTAATAGAATCATATTTACAATCAGTAACATCCGTTAATAAACAATGATCAATAAGGAAATAATCAATTCTAGAATAACTGTGATATACATGTGAAAAAATGAAAATTCTTTATCTTTAGGGTTCAAAAACCGCCATATTTCAGTAATTCCCGAATCAACCATAAAAGAATTAATAAGTAGGGCTGATCTATTCGGAAGAATTCGGATAGGTTTAGATCTATCCATCAAAGGATTCAGACAACAATTGAAATCTCCACCCATTATCAACATATATTCATTTAGATTAGGAAGGGAAGTAAATAAACGTTTAAAAAATTCAGGTCAGTCAAAGTTTGGAGCATAAATATAAACTAGAACCACTTTTCGATTAAAAAGTGAACCAGTTATCAACAATTATCTGCCCTGTGGATCAGAAATAATTTCATGATGTGTAAACGAAATTGAGGGGTCTATAAAAATATACACACCCCTAATTTTGGCGGTACAATTCGAGTGAAATTGTTGACCCTTCCAGAACCTAAAAAAACGTTGATTATCCTCCCTCCTAATATGGGTCTCCTGTGCAAAAATAATATAGCGTTTAGTCTATGGAATACTTTAAATATTTTTTTTATGTTTAATCAGATGATTTAAACCATTATTATTCTAAGAGATAAAGTTAATAGACTTATCTATCATGCCAATATTAGTTGTGTATATCATAAAAGGTTAAAAAGACACATAACCCATAACTCAGGAAGAAGGAAAAATGATTCAGGAGCAACCGGAGAACATGACACCTCAACAATATTAATAATTTAAAGTCGGCCCATAAACTAAAAGCAAAAAAATAAAAAGCGAAAGCGTGAAAAAAGATCCCTACCCCCTCCCCCAACCCCTCGAAAAAGAGCCAATCGGCAGGCGCACAAACTAATACTAATATTACCCCCATTTTCAAGATGGCAACTTCATGAAAAGAAAGAAAAGAGAAACTATATAACACCCAGATATAAATACAGGGTTGTAAAAAGAAAGAATATATATCAATCAAAATGAAAAAATAATATAAAGAAGCAAAAAATTATTAATAAAAAAAGGATAACCATTGAAATTTAAAGTAGTGTAATATGCCTTTAAAAAAAGACTCCATATTCAAATATACGAAAATGACGTTTCAAAAACAGAGACTTATGGAAAAAAGAAACGACATTTTGAAAGGACCATATTACAGAATATAAATGTAAATTCGCCAATCTTTTTTTTAAAAAAAAAGGTCATCAAAATAAGATTAAAAAAGGATTCAATAACCATTACAATATATATAAAAAAAGGTTCAAAAATTCAAGACATTCGTCCCATTCTCAAATACAGGCAAATAAACGCTTACGGAAAGCAAAGTCTTATGGGAAAAAGAAACGACATCTTAAAAAATAAATCATTATTACAAAATCTTAACGTGTATATCTAATCCAGAGGGAAAAAACTTAATTAAAAAAAGCATTATAGTAAAATTAAAAGAGCATCTGTAAATCATGATAATAAAAAAAAACAGGTCTACAGACCAAAGTAAAAAGCTATACCGCAGCTTTATAAGTTAAAGCCTAAAAGTGGAATGGCGTCTTCTCTCCAAAAATTCTTCTTCAACATAACGTATAGTTCAACTTGTACTAGAAGACCGATATTCTTCAACAAATTTCTTCGCTTCTTCCGGAGTATTAAAGAAGCGCTGACTGTCATCACTCAACGTAATTCTGAGATTCGCTGGGTATCTTAAAGCTTGTTTAAGTCCAATCGAATGAATACAGTGCTAAAGTCTTAGGCATGTACATATATAAAACTGGCAGGCAAATTCAGTTGTGAACAGAGCAGGCAAACTGGATTAATGCAGGATAGGATACTGGATTAAAACAGCTAAAGTACATTCTGGGTAGAACATTTAAAAAGCATTCATTAAACTGCACTTCCAGTTTGCTCATACCAGATTTTGACAAGACTGTGATATGTGTGTTTGATCAGGCAGCCTCACTAAAGATTCAAGATTCAAGGTTCAAAAACTTTATTGTCATTCTAACTGTACATCAGCTCTGCAGGGCAGAATGAGACAACGTTTCCCAGGAGCAGTGCAATCATAACATAACAAACGCACCACTAAATAATAAACATAACAATAAATAGTAAAACACAGCAGCCACATGTCAGTTAAAAACAACTTATGTGTCCAGTGCAAGTTAAAAGTGTCCAAAGCAGAGTCAGGTAGAGCAGCTATTTAGCAGTCTGACTGCCTGTGGGAGGAAGCTGTTCAGTAGCCTTGTGGTTTTAGTTTTGATGCTCCTGTAATGTTTACCTGATGGCAGAAGAACAAACAGTCAATGAAACAAATGTTGTTTACTACATAAGCTCACCCATGATATTGAGCATGTTCAGAAGTGTAAACAGACCTAACGAAGAAAAATACAGATCTTTCCTAGACTGTGACACTTATTTGTAGCCCATAGATATGAACGTGCATTTGGAAGACTGACATGAGGAATTTGTAGGCTGTTGCGAGCCTGAAGCTATTTCCTGGGAACTCAGTTATTGGCTGCATTTCTACCTTGACTACTGATGGAGTTACAAAGAATTTGCAGCAATGTAACTTTGCCATTGTCTGGGGAGGGCTTGTCTTGCGGAAATTGTAGCAAGACAAGGATTAAAATGGTGTGCCGACAGAATGGAGTGCAGACATTGTATAGTCTCAAGCTGAACCAAATGTTTGGCAGCTGGACTTCCCTTTATACATTCTTTTCTGAGAATGGAAGTTCAGTAAGGCAAATATGATGACAAAGTGACAAAAACACTGTGCAGACACAGTGCAGTCATTTAGGTTGAATAGGGCCCTTGAAAGCCTAACTCTCATTTGTACAGCCTTTCTGTTCGAGCCTGGGAGTCATAGTTGCCACAAACACCAAGACAAGGTAAAGCTGCAAACAAAAGATTTTAGGGCAACACTTACTGCTCTCAGTGTGGAGGCACAACATCTCGTATTCCATCCGGGTAACATCCATACTTCCGGTAAACAAACTCCCCCCTCTGACATTTTACCACTTCTCACTTCCCTTGGATTCCCTTCTCTTTCTCCCATGGTGAACTCTCCTCTCCTATCAGATTCCTTCCTTTGACCTTTCCAGCCACCCGGCTTCATCTGTCACCTTCCAGCTCGCCTCCTTCCACTCCTCACCCACCTTTTTATTCTGGCTTCTTCCTCCTTCCTCTTCAGACTTAAAGAAGGGTTTCGGCCCAAAATGTCGACTGTCTATTCATTTCCTGACCTGACCTGCAGAGACACCCCCCAGCATTTTGTGTGCGTAACTTCGGAATTCCAGTACCACAGAGGATTTTTTTGTGTTTATGGCTTACTATTGGACAGTTGTTTTGTTAATTCTCATGTATTATTGGCCTTGAACACATAAATTCAATTGGTTATTTATACCTGAAATATGTTTTACAATTGATATTTAAACATGCAAATCATGAGATTCAGAAGTGCACAATGTATTCAACTAATAAATTTCTGCAGTAAAAAGGCATTTCTTTGTTCAGACACAGTTTGGCACAGTTTGGTGCCAGGACCCAGGCTGCTCCCTTTGTGTACCAATAAAACAAATATGACTGCAGAATGAGTGAAACTTTTCAGAGTTCTCTCGCTCTGTAACTGCTAGTATATGCAATATTCTTGAAAATGAAATGTATCAGCAGAACCTAACAATAACCAAGCACCAGAGTTCATAATCAACTCAATCATTATTAAACCATCCTGCTGCCCCAGTGTCATTTGGAACAAAATAACTTAACACTGATACCACAATCTATTGACTCATTTTCATGGACTTTGAAACTCATGTTCTCAGTAATTATTTATTTGTTTGTTTGTTTATTATTGTTGTTTTTGTGTATTTCCAGCTTATATTCATTTGCACATTGTTTATCAGTATATGTTTGTGTGTAGTTTTTCACCGATTCTCTTGTATTTCTTTGTTCTACTGTAAATGCTTGCAAGAAAATGAATCTCAGGATAGTATATGGTGACATATATGTACTTTGATAATAAATTTACTTCGAACTTTTAGCTTCACCTAGTCTGATCTGTAAGTCAAGAAAGATCCAGAGAAATCTGATTAACTCTTCACTATACATTATTTGTGATACAGCCAGTTACAGATGGACAAAAAAAAGTTGGTTTTGTCTGTAATCCCATGAAAAGGTAATAGGATAGATCTCAAACATATGTGATTTAATTGTTTTTTATTGTGATCCAGTTGCATACTGAGTGGGAATTGCGAGGCTGCAAATTCCTCAATGACCTATTTTAAAATATTGAAAGAAATATCAACTATTCTAGAACATATCACATTATTTGATAAGAGACTGCTTCTAGTTTTTTTTTATCTGTTTCAGTCCACAAACCAGCTTGACCATTTCCAGTGCACATGGTTTTACTAAAGTCTCTCCAATAGAGCAAAGCTTCTTCTGTTTGGCAAACTGGTAAGCAATCTTATAGGATTCTTCAGAGAAAGGTTTTTGTGAAATAGCAAATCCAAGTTTTGGAAGTGTCCCAATGTTTTGAATTGAGCCTTCTTCATCCAAAAATTACCCACATCTACAGATTCATTTTCAGGATGAACAGACGTGATATGTTCTTTCAGTTTTGCTGGCTTCATATATCTGGTCACAAGAATTCTTCCACACAGAAAACACTGTGGCTCTTGTGTCCTGTCACATCTATTAATAGAAGTGAAAACATGTAATATATAGTTTTCATCATATTTCCTTTTCTTCAACATTTTAAATTAAATTGTATGTGCAAAAAAATGAAATAAATAAAGCTAAAATAAAATATTTGATTCAACAACAGTTTTTGAAACTCTATTTTTGTATGGTTTTGACAGCATTCTAACCCATATCATGAACCAAGGTCAGTTTTAGATGTGACCTCCATAATTCCTGCAGCAGTGACAGAGAAGATATGGAAAGGATGTTCTATATGGTGGGAGAGCCTAGGACCAGAGAGCACAGCCTCAGGATAAAAGGGCTTTCAAAACAGTGATGCGGAGAAATTTCTTTAGCCAAAGGGTGGTGATGTAATGGAATTTGTTGCCATGTGCAGCTGTGGAGGCCAGGTCATTGAGCGTATTGAAGGCAGAGATTTTTAGGTCCTTGATTGGACATGGCATCAAAGGTTACGGGGAGAAGGCTGGGAACTGGAATTGAGGAGGAGATAGAAAAGAAGGAATTAACCATGGTTGATTGGCAGAGTAGACTCGGTGGGCCAGATGGCTTCATTCTGCTCTGGTGTCTTATGGTCTAAGGCATAAAGCGCACTTGTTAAGAAGCAACAACACACACAAAATGCTGGTGGAACACAGCAGGCCAGGTAGCATCTATAGGAGAAGCACTGTCAACATTTCGGGCTGAGACCCTTCGTCCTGACCCTTCGTCTTGGCCCGAAACGTCGACAGCACTTCTCCCTATAGATGCTGCCTGGCCTGTTGTATTCCACCAGCATTTTGTGTGTGTTGTTGTTTGAATTTCCAGCATCTGCAGATTTCCTCATGTTTGCTTGTTAAGAAGCAGATGTTTTTAGGCACGCACGAGGATGTGGCACAGTGGATCAAAAATTGTCTGTATTGTGTGTTAACTAAAATGCCACACCCTAATATCCACCCCCCCCCCCCCCCCCCACCCAATGAAATCATTTCTTGTTTCTCGGCTGCTCAAGGTTGTCGCTGTAGATTTCACTGTGCTTGAGCCGGCAGCTGACGGGCGGCAGTATGTCTTAGTAGTCATAGATGCCTTTAAAACATTCAGCCAAGCATTTCCAACTTAGGAATAAAAGGTGAATACCACAGCAAAGGCCTTGTTGTTCTTCACTTTCTTGTAAGCCATTTGTACTTCTTTGATATTAGAGATTTACTCTTGTCCTCCTCCATGGGTCATTGTGGGAGCTGATTGTTGACCTCAATGTCAACAGTGGTGTTACAATTAAGCGGCTCCTGAAATAGTTCCTTTCATAAAGAATTGATGGCATCATTGTCCTTCAACAGCCTTTGCCCATCTTTGGCCTGAAGGGGGTTTAGGCCATGATGGTTTGGGCCATCTGCTGCCTTGGTGGCAATAAATAACCCCCTGATATCACCAGAGTCAGCAAGCTGCTGTATTTCTAGGGCCCTTTCAGTCCACCACTGATTCTTTATCTCCCTTTCTCCACACTGGACTACGGCCTTAGCTTTGGAGTGGGCTTCTCTTTTTGCCTTACGGTTGATGTCCTTTTGACAGGCACGGAAAGTTTGCCTTTTGTTGTTGATTAGCTCTTCTATTTCATTGTCATTTTCATCAAACCCATCTTTGTTTTTCCTGGTCTTGTATCTAATGATACCTTTAGAAGTATCGAGGATGGTGCTCTTCAGTGAGTTCCAATGTGCTTCAGTGTCCTCCAGGTACTGCCTTGGGAGCCTTTCCCAAAGGGCAGCCTGGAGAAGTTGTACCTTCGCTGTGTCTTTTAGGCTCTCGATGTTGAACCTGGGATGGCTTAGTTTATTTTGCACTCTACTCCTCCACATGATTTTAATGGTCATTTGTGAGTGAGTAGCTGATGGTCTGTGCAGCCATCATCAGCACTGATCATGGCTGTTGTATTCTTTATGTCGCTGCGAATCCTCCTTCGAACAATGATGTAATCTGCAAGATGCTAAGTCTTTGAATGGGGATGCATCCACAAAGTTTTGACTTTAGTTCTCTGGTGGAACAGGGTGTTGGCAATGGTCATGTCATGTTCAGCACACTTGAAGAGTAAGAACACTCCAATTGTGTTGATATTGTCAACACCTTCATTCCCAGTTGTGCCTTTCCAGGAGTTAGTGCTCCAGCCAATTCTAGCATTGAAGTCTCCAAGAAGAACAACCTTACCTTCTTTGGGAATATCCGATAATATGTGGTCTAGGACAGCGTAGAAGGTCTCCTTAACATCTTCTGGTAAGTCTAGAGTTAGACCGTAGGTACTCACAGCTGTAGACATTTGGTTGTTAGTTAGCTTAATGCGCATGGTCATAAGGCATTCATTGATGCCATCTGGCAATTCAGAGAGGTGACTGATGATGCTCTTTTTTATGGCAAATCCAATCCAGCTCCGTGGATTCTGGTCCATCTGCTGATTTCCCCTTTCAGAAGAAAGGCGTATCCACCCTTCTCCTCCTTTAATTGTCCTTCCTCAGCCAATCGTATTTCAGAGAGGGTGGCAAGGTCAATTTGGAATTCTCTCAGCTCTCTTGAGATGACAGCTGCAAGTCTTTCAGGACAATCGCTGGTTTCACTGTCCATAAGTGTCCGCACATTCCAGACTCTAAACTTTGTTTCAAACCATGATCCCACTGGACATGATAATCCAATCAGAATGAGGAGGCAGGCTATTTTTAGGGCCACTTTTCTAGTTCCTTCCGCATGTGGGGTGAGCAGAATAGGGCTGCTCAGTCATGGGTGCAGCTGCCAAAAAGCTCTATCTGCCTCAGTCCAGGATCAAACACCCTCAGTCTGTGTGCTTGGTTGTGGCTGGGAGCTCTCAGACTCCACTCTGCTGGTTCTGTCACCGCTTCCTAGTCGCCACAGAGCTTTATCCAAGCCTGTTGTTTGTATTACCAGGAGAAATGCCTGTGCATGGGGTCTTTTGACATGAGGAGACTGATGCACTAGCAGCCACCACATGATCCTTTACAAAGAAAGGGCCAGAATCCAATGGCATGGAGACCAAGACAATTGGGGCCATCTTCTGCTGCAGCCTTCCTTCACCTTCGCAGCCATTATGGTGGTCCAGAGACTCTAATTTACCACCATCTTCCACCTGCTCATCCATTGAGGTTTTAGTTGCACCGTGCTTCATCTGGATTCCACCCCCCCACCCCCGACCTTACCACCATGGGTGACCCTACCAGGAGCTAAGCTCCTGATGGCATTGCTCTCAGGTTCTCAGGATTACACAAGCCCCTCTACCTCCTCTCTACAACAGGAAAGGTACTCACCCAAATTTTATGTAACTGTCTTTCACCTCAGGCCGAAAACCTCCTGCCTGAGTCTCAATGTGGCTTCTGTCCAGCCAGAGGAACACTTGACATGATCTTTACAGCTTGCCAACTGCAGCAGAAGGCCCGTGAAAAAAGTCTGCCAGTTTGGATGGCCTTTATAGACACTGCAAAAGCACTTGACTCTGTAAATCATCTTGCCCTTTGGCAAGTACTGTCCAAAACTGGGTGCCTGGAGAAATACCTCAAGATCCTGCAGCTCTTACACAATGACATGAGTGCAACAGTCATCAGTATCAGCCGCTTTGAGACCAGGTGCAAACAGGAGTGCATCATTGCTGTAACTCTTTTTGCCATTTTTATTGCAACCATTCTTCGTCTCACAGGCCAAAACCTCACACAAGGAGTCCAGATTCTCTCTAGGACAGATAGGGGCTCTTTATCCCTAACAGGTTCAAGGCAAAGAGAAAGCTATCAACTACTTCCATCATGGAGCTCCAATATTCAGATGACAACACTTTCGTAGCTCACTCTGAGGAGGACCTGCAGTGCATAGTGAATGCTTTTGCCAGGATATACAGGCTCCGGGAATCTGATCTAAACATCAAGAAAACCCAAGTCCTGCACTAACCTGTTGCAGACCGAGCTCCTAAACCTCCAACCATCCAAGATGACAACGTCCCTCTGGAGGGCACTGATCATTTCACGTATCTTGGTAGCCTTCTTTCTTCAAGAGCCAGTATTGACCTGGAAATAAATCACAGAATAGGCTGTGCGAGCGGTGTTTCTGCCAGGCTGAGGAAGAAGGTTTTTGAACATTGGGATATCAAGACCAACACTAAGCTTCTGGTCTATCAATCTATAGTCATCTCCTCCTTGCTATATGGAGCAGAGTTATGGTCAGTATACAGCTGGCACATAAAATCCCTAGAAGCTTACCATCAAGGATGCCTCTGACGGATTCTGAGAATTAGATGGAAGGACAGATGTACTAACTCCAGCAACCTGGAGGAAGGTAACATTAACTGCATAGCCGCAAATGTGACTCAGCATTAATTGTGATGGGTCGGTCACATCATCTGTCTGCCTGATTGCTGCCTCCCTAAACAACTCCTGTTCGGCCAACTCAAGGATGCAAAGTGCACTCCTGAAGGACAGAAGAAGCCATACAAAGACAATATCAAGACCCACCTGAGGAACTGCCACATTAACCTAATGTTTGGGAGAAATTAGCACAGGACAGGAAAAGCTGAAGAAGGACTGCCTATGAGGGGACTGCAAGCCTGAAGAATACCTTCACCGTGCCACAGAGACTAAACGGCTTTATCGTAAGAAGAACCTGGGAAAGGCCCAACCAGCTACATCCACCACCACTTCAGTGACCCACACCTGCCAACATTGCAATAGGACTTGTGGATAACGGATCGGCCTCTTCAGTCATCTCAAAATCCACAAGTGACCAGGAGAAGAATCATACTCAAATACGATGATGTATCCATAATCCATAATTCTAGGTTCATTTTGAGTGACTCAAAACCAGCAGGACGTCTTAATACAAGACACAGGGCAGGTAGTTTTGAGGAAGTAAGGAGACTGCAGTAGGACATGGACAGCTGAGGAGAATGGTTATGTAGAAGGTCATTAGGTGTATGGTCATGTAGAAGGCATAAAGATGTAGACACTTTTTAAAACCGGAACAAGTTCAGAAATTGCTGGTGCAAAGGGACTTGTGAATCCTCATGTAGGATTCTTTAAAAGTTAACTTGCAGGTTGTCTTGATGGTAAGGAAGGCAACTTTAGCATCATTTCAATAGGAGTAGAATATAAAAGCACATATCAGGTATTCATCAGTCCACATTTAGAGTATTATTAGCAGTTTTGGGCCCCATATCTATGAAAGGATGTGCTGGCGTTAGAGAAGTCCAGAGAACATTTACAAGACTGAAAGGGTTAATATATAAGCAGAGTTTAATGGCGCAGCTTCAGAATAGAAGGACAACTAATTGATAAGGGGGGGGTCAAAGATTATGGGGGGAAGCCAGGATATTGAGAGTGAGAGGGAAAATAAATCAGCCATGGTCAATGTCAGAACACACTTGATGGGCCAAATGGCGTAACTCTGTTCTTATGATATTTTAATATATGGCCTATTGGCAGGAACTCTGGATTTGTTTATTTGGGAATAGGATTTCAAATTCCACCAAAGCAGCTAGGAAATTTAAGTTTAACCAATTAAGTAATAATGAAGTAAATATTGTATCAGTAACCATGACAATGGGTTTTATTAAGTGCAGCAACAGTTAATATGGTAAATTGGTTAATTGGTTTAATATTACCATATGCATTGAAGTAGAGTGAAAATATGATTGATGTAGCACAAGGGAAAACAATTATAGAATGCAGAATAAACCATTACAATTACAGAGAAAGTGCAGGCAGTAAGCTCAAGACCAAGGAAATTGAGGATCTCAACCATCTCCACATCAACACCATAAGAACTGAAATTGCTGAGGGAAGAGATTGGGGATCTTAATAGCTGAGTGTGTGAATGATAGACAGATTGTTAAGCAGATAGTTTTAGACAATAGACAATAGGTGCAGAAGTAGACCATTCGGCCCCTCGAGTCTGCACCGCCATTCTGAGATCATGGCTGATCATTCACTATCAATACCCAGTCCCTGCCTTGTCCCCATATCCCTTGATTCCCCTATCCATCAGATATCTATCCAGCTCCTTCTTGAAAGCATCCAGAGAATTGGCCTCCACCGTCTTCCAAGGCAGTGCATTCCACACCTCCACAACTCTCTGGGAGAAGAAGCTCTTCCTCAACTCTGTTTTAAATAACTGACCTCTTATTCTCAATCCATGCCCTCTGGTACTGGACTCTCCCAACATCTGGAACATATTTCCCGCCTCAATCCTATCAAATCCTTTAATTATCTTAAACGTTTCAATCAGATCCCCTCTCAATCTCCTCAATTCCAGCGTATACAAGCCCAATCTCTCCAATCTCTCTGCGTAAGACAGCCCTGCCATCCCAGGAATCAACCTAGTGAATCTATGCTGCACTTCCTCAATTGCCAGAATGTCCTTCCTTAAACCTGGAGACCAAAACTGTACACAATATTCCAGTTGTGGTCTCACCAGGGCCCTGTACAAATGCAAAAGAACATCCTTGCTCTTGTATTCAATTCCCCTTGTAACAAAGGCCAACATTCCATTTGCCCTCTTCACTGCCTGTTGCACTTGCTCATTTGCTCATTTGGAAGGAAAAGAAATTACCGGGTAGGTTACAGAGAAAAAAGTTTGGAAGAATGGGTGTGCGTGAAAGTACCTGAGTGAATCAAAGGAGAGAGCAAATAACAGGGGAGTTTGGGTGGCCTGAAATTGGAAACTTCAGGTATTTATTTAATTGGGTTATGGACTACCCAGTCAGAATATGAAGTGATACTTCTCTATTTCCTCAAGATTTCAAAAGGGCAGGGAAAAAATTATTTGCTAATCTGTAAAAAAAAATTACAGCACTAAAGGGATTGCTCTACACTGGGTTGGCACCAAGTCAATGAATGATCACCTTCTGTGTTACGCACATCATTGATCTGAAATGGTAGAACAAGAGAAGGGTAACTATGACAACTTCCCCATGTAACTGAGTCATGAGTAAAATTAAAGACGAAGGTAAACAATTCCAGGAAGATCACAAAACAGAAAGCTACAAGTAAAAATAATGTTTGAAAACACAAGACAGTAACTTATTCTCCTTTTGTGGTATGTGGTTTCGGAGTACATTCAGGTATCTCTTTAAGGGCGGTGCTCCAGCTAGTCACCCTTCAGTTCAGAAGATGAGAATGTGCTCCAGCTCCTCAGAGATGAGCTGTGTGTAAGTATCCTACTTGAAGCTTAATGGAACACTCTGTGTACAGCACTCAGCTCGCAAATTCTTTGGGATCTTTAGAAAAAGTTGTTTTCACCTTGCCTGAATGCACAGATCTTGCACAATGAGCCTGCACTTAATCTGTTTAATCTTATTATACCAAGCATCCATTCTATACCCACTGCTATAAGACTATTGGAGTGACCTGATCAGGGTCACATGAAGCCATGAGAGCAGGTGGTGGATGGTCGTATGAGCAGTTGGTGCATGTCACAAGTCCTGGTTATGCAACCACTGACACCAGGCAGGTAACCTCTGAAAAGTATTGGTAATGGCTGGGATCACTGGTCTTGTAAAGACACTGCCTAGAAGAAGGCAATGGCAAACCATCTCTGTAGAAAAATTTGCCAAGAGCAATCATTGCTCAAGGAAAGTCCATGATCACCCACATCAGTCAACACGGCACCTAACAAATGAACAATAAGCTAATGAATATTCTTCTTGGTAAATTTAAAGAGTGAAATAATTATAATGGGAGTAGTGAGTAGATCTGCAGAGAGCAGCCTGTAATGAGTCACCCCAGCACAAAAACCTGACTTGGTCAGTGTGAGGTGTCTTCTCTATTAGCAAAGCTCTTTTTCTGAAACTGTAACAAACAGTGTAATTGATTTTTCCTTGTGCTACCTCAATGTACTGATGTAATGAAATGGTCCGTATAGATGGCATGCATAACAAAGTTTTTGACTGTACTTCATTTCATATAACAGTAATAAACCAATTACTACCATTCCTTGAAGAAGCACATCGTGTGCTACATTAGAGAAAGCATGCTGAGCCCACATTCCAAGCCTTCATTTCAACCCTTTGTTTGACAGAGCTTACTGAAAGGGACACAAAAATTCCATTGAGGTCCTGTGAAAATGTAACTCAGGTCCTTTATTAGGAACTGAAACAGAACTATTGACCTAATGCCAGGACATGTGACAAATAAAGCTAATTTAAAAAATCTAAATGCAGTCTTAGCTGGTTGGGTTTTGTTGTTCTCTGATCTTGTCAATTTACTTGCAAACATTTCATCACCATGCGAGGAGATATCGTTAGTGTGCTATTTATCAATTTACTTGTTTGCAAATAAATTCACAAGATTAAAGAACATCTCATCCTAACCATCAACCACATGAACGACACATCTTTGAAATTATTTCCAATAATCTGAGCTCTTGGCTATTCTTTTAAAAGAGCCTGCTTAATCAGTAGCTCACTCATCACCTTACAAATCCTCTATCAGCAATGATCTATAGCTGTAATATGTACCATTTACAGAAAATGCAATGACAACTTGTCAATCACCTCTCCTATCTGAAAAAGATAGGAGCAGGTATGATCCGCCTGATTTGGACAGAAGCTGCAAGATGCCTGAGCAAAAAGCACTGGAACTATTTATACCAGTCAAGCAGTAGTTCAAAAAGTTAGTTCATCTCCATATTTTCAAGAACAGGTAACCAGGAAAATAAATTCCTGGATCTACCAATGACAGGCATAACAGAAGAATAAATAAAATATTTCAATCCGACACAGGTTCCATCAATTACTTTCAGTTCAACTCCATTTCAATGCAACTTATTTCATGTTCTTCACATTGTTCAGCCTTGCTTCCTTCCTTATGTGGTTAACTAATCCATTAGCCTTTGAACTGTCTGAATTGTAGGTTAATATTGTAAAAGTTTTTCTCAAAGAGATGCATTTGCTGGTTTGGTGATTGGCAGGTGGATGCATTTCATGTCATCCAAATGAAATCTTGCTGATTAAGGAGCACATTAAATGCTGAATGAAGAGCAAAAATCAAAACTCTCTTCCTGAGCATAGACACAGTGGAGCCAGACAGCCAGCCCAAGCACAATGTCCTAATCGTTCAAAGCGACATTTTAATTTATATGATAGGCAAACCTTTCACAGCTTCTGCTGATCAAAGCTTACATAAGATTTGCCTAATTGCTACCTACTGTTGAGGCCAAGTCAATGAGTATATTTACAGCGAAGATTGATAGGTTCCTGATTAGTAAGAACATCAAATGTTACAAGGTTGAGAGGGAAACCAAATTGGCTATGATGAAATGGCTGAGAAGATGCAATAGGCCAAATAGTCTAATTCTCCTCCTATGTACTTTGATCTTATGGCTTTTTTTCCTTTGTTTTCTTAAGATCAAAATTAGCCCATGTGATCATAGCAGAACCTTTTTTCTCCTCCACAGCCCCACTCCCCGGCCTTCTTCCCATAATCTTTGATGCCATGGCCAATTAAGAGCCTAAATACATCTAATGACCCCAGATGCCCCTGGAAACAAATTGCACAAATTCCCCAGCTTCTGGCTACAGAAATGTCTCCGCATCTCTGTTTTAAATGGACGCTCCTCTATCCGGTGGCTGTTCCGTCTTGTCCTTGACTCCCCCACCATTGGAAACATCCTTTCCACATCTACTCTGTCTAGGCCTTTCAACATTTGAAAGGTTTCCATGAGATCCCCTCTCAAATACTTCAAAATTCCAGCAAGTACAGGGCCAGAACCATCAAATGTTCCTCATACGATAGCCTTTTCATTCCCTGAATCATCCTTGTAAATCTCCTCTGGACCCTCTCCAATGCCAGCACATCTTTTTTATTTCAATAAGGAGCCCAAAGCTGTTCACAATACTCAGCACTGATTTCAGCCTGATGGTACAATCCTTCAGCCTTTTGCATCTGTGGCCCGAAGGAAGGGGGAAAGAACGGATGTCTGGGAGGGGTTGCTTTTTTGATCATACTGGCTGCTATACTGAGGCAGCGAGCAGTATAGATAGCACTCACAGAGGGGAGACTGTTTTTTATGATGTGCTGAGCTGTGTCTGGAGCTCCCTGCAGCATCTTGCGGTCAAAGGCAGAGCAGTTGCCATACCGAGCCATTATGCATCCAGGTAAATTGCTTTCTCTGGTGCATTGATAAGAATTAGTAAGGATTGAGGGGAACATTCTAAATTTCTTCTGCTTCATCATTAAAGTCTTCTGCTACAGTACATAATGTCAGAAGTGGGGAAGTTTGCTAATAACTGTGCTATGTTAAATTCTATTTGCATTGCAAGCAGGAACATTAAGGCAATATTCAGACGAGGGCTGATGAGTGGCAAGTGATATGCAATGATCAAATCCAAAGAGAGTACTTAATTGTCTTCTCTTAACATTCAGTGGTATTACTATGACTGAGACTAACACCATCATTGATTAAGTTCTCAGCTTAACAAATGGATACAAGGAGAGTTTGGAGGAGGGGTACCTACAGAAAATTTCAAAGGGCAAAGCACATTTATTATCTGAGTTCAAAGTTCAAATCATGCTATATACAACCTTGAGGTTTGACTCCTTACAGGCAGCTACGAATCAAAGAAACCTGGAAGAACCCATGAATAATGAAGACTGCCATACACCCAGAGTGCAGAGAAAAAAACAAATCATGCAAGGAATAAAATAAAGTAATTAACATTCATGTAAGTTAATTCAAAGCCATGAAACCAGTCATCATGGCTGCCAATCCAGGAGCCCATTAGCAGGCCCTAACCCCAATTCAATGGAGATATGAGTCAATCTCACAAAGTAACGAGCTGGTCACCAGCCCATCCCTCGCCTCCGACCGCACCACCCTGTCCTTTTCAATCTGACTCAGTGCTTATAATTGGTCAAACAGCATGTAATCCACACTTTCGCACTCAGGCCCTTCCGCTTCCATACGCTCTTGGGCCCTGGGCCCACCACCTCGATTCGGTCCATATCTGACCTTCCAATTCAGCCTGCACTTAAATCAGTCAAACCGCCACTTGTTCCTCACTTTTGGGGAGGGATGAGCCGGTGTCCAGCTCGCTACTCCATGAGGTTGACTTGTCTCTGGATTGAACTGAGGTTGTGGTCTGCAACCTACGGGCTCCTGGATCAGTTGTCGTGAAGACGGGTTTCGTGGCCTTAGATTCACTTTCATTACTATCAGTTCTGAATATTATTTCCTTACTTTTATTGCTTGCATGATTTGTTTTTCAGGTTTTTGACAGTCTTCTTTTTCATAGGTTCTTTTAGGTTTCTTTGTTTTGGGGTTGTCAGTAAGGAGACAAATCTCAAGGTTGTATTTAAATGAAAGCCGTTCAATCCAAAATCTTTTCACCATTGTCCAGATACATGTCCTGTACACTGACTCATTTCCACCTGTGATTTCTCCAGCAACAGTTGTGTCATTGGCAAATTTGTATATTGTATTGAAGCTGTGCTTAGCCACACAGTCAGCTTATGTACTTAATGTAGCTTCATTGAACCAAGCATTTAAGACATTCATTTAAGGATTTTTCACATTTTGTTTTAAACAGAGAAGCCTATGATTTGGGTTGATCAAATTAATTGAGTAGACATTTAAGGCCTTAAATCAATCAACCAAGTAATACTGTATTTCCCATTCGCAGCGGAAGACTGGCTGACTGGAAATTACATTGTCCCAATTCTCAAATGAGATTCAAGTATTGGTCATTACTGGGTCATCCATTCATCATTATGAAGCAATTCATTTGTATTTTATGGTATTGATTTGCCTTTGCACCTTAGACAGTTTTATACCGGAGTGAAAGTCAGGAGCTATTGATTTACTTAAATAATTTAATACTTTGCTATGTAGCTATTATACCCTTTAACATCTTATATAAATTCATATATTAATATTTAAATTGCTTTTCTTGTGAAATATCTTTGCAGTAACTTTACTTCTGTTACCTCTGAGATGTAATGCAATTGTGACTATCAGTCACAACTTATTCATCCAGCCTGAGGTGGTTTCAGATCTATATTCATATATATGCCCATTATATGTCTACTTCAATGAGCCTGTGTAATGTTGCAGCCTCTGAAGAGGAATCATTTAATTGTTTGTTGTGTGGTGGTTAAAAGATTTTTTGAATGCAGAATTTGGAGTAGATCTTGTTATTTACTACTGAAATCCTAGAGAGCTTAATTTCTTTGAATAAATAAATATGATATATTCATTATAGAGAATATTCCATGTGATATTAGTAGGTGAAAGCTTAAAAGTTCCGTGCTTACTATGGATCGAGTACATACAGGACATATTAGTATACTGCCCCACACACCCGTCCCCAACCAGTCTCCTCAAGTCAGCCCCACTATTCACAATACTCATGGTGAATCTTATGCAGGCTTCATTTCTTCTCCTGTGCCTCTTGCATATAATGCTAAATTCCTTGCGCCCATAAATCAAAATATTAGGAAGAACTCTTCCATTCTCATGTTGAATGCGTGCGTGTGTGTGTGTGTGTGTGTGTGTGTGTGTGTACGTGTGTACGTGCGTACGTGCGCATATGTGTGCACCCACTTTCAAATTTCCATGATTTGTAAAATGTAAATGTAAAGTGATTTAGTTTGGAGTCAAATTGCTCAGCAGGATCATGCCAGTCTTCCTGATACCTCTCGTCTTTCTTGGGAAGTCTAACGGACAGTCACAGAAGCATTGCGATTGACAATGCGTGTGGATAATTTAATGTAGACAGGACACATCAATCAATAGTCTTCGCTGCTGTGAAATAATGTGGACTACTTATGGGATGATATTCTGTCACAAGCGCGAAAATTCAATTGGCTTAAAAGTGGGTGTAGACTTGGTTCCTGAATCAATCTTTGACCCACTCACAGGATCATTAAGAAGAAAGTCATTCAGTCTATTGTTTCTAGGCTAATGAAAAATGCAAGTTATTCATATTTCTCAATTCTTGTTCTACATGTTATAGCTCTTTAAGTATTCGTCTAAGTGTGAATGGTGAGTGCATTTGCTTCCACATCCCTTTCAGCTAGTTAGTTAAAAACCACCTCGAAGTCCCACCTGCCATTCACTGAAGTGACTTTTCTGTCACTTCCTTAATCCTGCCACTAATTCACTCATATATCAGCACCATTAATGTAACTGCTTTCCCCATGATAGTACGTTCTTCCTTTCCTCAGAACCTGCACTTCACTGGAAGGATGAGAAAACCATCCCTGGTAAACGTATGGGCTGCAAGACATTTCAGTTTGATGACTGATATCAAAATTAACTTTGCAGACAAATTAAGCCTAAATCAGGTTGACTACTTATTATATATTTAATAGGAAATTCAACAGAAGTCATAGCATCATGGAGAAGTACAGCACAGAAGGAGGATCTTTGGCTCTTCTCATCCTTGCTGAAAACCATTTAAACTGCCGGAAATTTCGAGCTCTGCCACAGGACGCTGCTGGACAGAGGAAAAAATTCAAGAATGTACTCAAGGTCTTCTTGAATTAATAGAATATTCTCACAGATTCCAGGGCATTTCAGGAACTCAAAGTGGAAAGAAAGCATTTGGAATAATATTAAGAACTTTAAGCCCATGCATTGGAAGTACACAGGGTTGTCGTCAGCAGTGGGCAGGACACAGGTTCCCACAAGATACACACCTGCAGCCCTGTCAGGGACCGCATGCCGCTCTGTGGATGAGTCTACAGTTTCCATATTGGTCTCTTCAGGCAACTCAGTATCCCCAAAAGCAGAGAGGAAGTGAGGAGCTGTCTAAAGCGAAGATTTCATGGGGTGCATTTCACTTTGTGCATGGCTGTATGTTTCACTTTGCTTCATAAACTGAAGTCATGAGTATCTGAAGATGAACTCCCAGGTATTCTTCTCCCAAAGCCTTTCCCCTGAGTGGGTAGAGCTGCAAGGCAGCGGAGGTTTGAAATCGGAGTTTTCCTTCTCCTGGATGAGCTGCCATCCGTGGTTAACGAGCCCCATCTGCCTGGAGCAACTGGTTTTAAGGCGCCAGTGGCCCGCCTTTACCCCTTCTCCTGTCAGTGAGAACAGCTCCGCTGGGCATAAGAACTATGCCACGTAACTATCCTGAAGGCCAGGAGTTGGACTTGAGAGGCTGTTTGAGACGCACGCCATGAAAAGCATTTGCTTAGCAATGGGAGCTAACACCCTTTGGCTATGACTACCCTTGGAGCCAATTAACTATGGAAGTCAATTCACTGATGAAATTAAGTAAATAACAGAACAGAGAAGAAATATAAGCCAGTGAAAAGAGATGAATTTAATTGAATTTTCTTTTTAAGAGTAATCACAAGTATAATGTGCCAAAGTCCTTTTTTATTATATGATTCCACAAATCCAATATATTGCTTCCAATTGCATGTTTACCTTCTTACTTCAAAGGCTACTTTCCTCAGAACCAGTACTTAACTGGAAGGATAAGAAAAATGTGCTGAAATCATTCCTGGTAAATACATGGACAATGATACGTTTCAATACGTTTCCAGCATGTGCAGACTTCCTCATGTTTACATGTTTATACTTATGAAAAATTTGTCTATTGAACCTTTGTACGGTGCTGGTTTAAACCTTAGGAAAAATTCAACAGTGGTGTGGATGATATTGCATAATGAATGAACGCGATTCCTTCAGCAGTGATGCCATTAGTAAGGGGGTGGGGATATGCCTATAAGAACGTGCACTGCCCTTGATTACAACTGGATGCATTTATTGTCCGTTTTGGGCACATTTTGTGTATATGTACTGCTGGTGCATGAGGGGAGTTCTCAAATATCTCACTGCCCCTCATGTCCAGAGAAACATGTATTTACTGAATATCAAGCCTTTCATGAACTCAGGACATGTCAGCACACTTTAGAATCAGAATCAGGTCTACTGACACTGAAATGACTCATGACATGTCTTTTGTGGCGGCAATATATTGCAAACAACACAAGTTACCATAAGTTACAGTAAAGGTAAATAAATAAGATGAATAGTGAGGCAGTGTTCATAAGTTCATGAATCGTTCAGAAATCTGATGGCAGATAGGAAGAAGCTGTATCTAAACTGTTGAATGTAGGGCTTCAGGCACCTGTACCTCCTCCCTGATGGTCATAACGAGGAGATGGTATGTCCCCAATGGTGACACTTTACATCCACTGCAGTATTTAGAGGTGTCACTTCTCCTGTATTGTAGGAAACCTGTGGTCAGCCTGACAGAACAACATTATACAAACAGACATAAACAATCTGCTGGGGGAACTCAGCTGAGCAGCGTCTCTATGTGGAAGGAACTGTGTATGTTTTGGTATGAAAACCTGTATCGTGACTGACAGCGAAGAGGTGAGATGGCCAGTATAAAGAGGGGAATGGGAGAGGCGAGAAAGAGTCTGAGGTGGTTGGTGGGCTGAAGACCCTTCTTACACCCTTGTATGATGACAGGTAGGACTGGGAAGGGAGCAAGGGTGGAGTTCAAAGATTCAAAGTACATTTATTATAAACTATACAACTTTGAAATTTGTTTTCTTACAGGTAGGCACAAAACAAGAAACACAAAATAATCCAATAAAGGAAAAAAATAAATGCCCAACACCCAATGCACAAGAGAAAGGGAAAATAAAAACACAATTCATGCGGGCAACTGAAGTGAACAAACAACATTCTGAACCAAACTGAGTCCTCAGCTCCGAACCCTGGTGCAGCCTGGAGTAGGCCTAAATCCTCACTTAACGGGTCATCATATGAGTAGACATGGAGCACAGCAGCTGGGACAGTCTTTGTAGCCTCAGTGACATGGAGAGAGGAGTGACCATCACAGAGAGCGAACAAAATCGGCTCTCACCTCAGATCCTGACACCCTGTCCTTCCAGTATATCTGAGCCAGTGTTTAAATTGACCAACCTATTGAACAGCAAAAGGCTCTGGTGCCCTGGAGAGAGGAGTTAGCATCATGGAGAGTGAATGAAATTGGTTCTGGCCCCCTATCTGGGCCGGTGTTTAAATGATCTAACTAGCGGAATGTACCTCACACTAGGACCCAGTTGTTGTGAAGGGCTCAGGGCCTAGTCCATGCCGTCCAGCAACTCGTCCTGGGCCCAGATTTCACTGCCCAGCCTGCAGCCACTCTAAAGCTCTTCAAATCAGCTCAGCACCAAAAACAATCCAACCTCACACCCCGGTCAGTTGTGCAGGCATCAGAACTCCACTTATCCTCTATGAATGGCTCAGTTCATCTGTATCGATTCTGCAACACACCAACTCTGCTCATCCCCCAAACTTGCCTCACCGTCACTCACCCCCTTACTGTTTGCGGCAATAATTTAGCATAATTTACTTCAGTAAAAGTGTTTGTACCGAACACTGCCTGACGTGGTGGCGAGGAAGTCCTTCCCTCCCCCAAATGACAAGGTGCTGTGTCTCACCGTGGCCAATGTGAGAAGATCCCTGTGAACGGTCAACCCACGGAAGGCTGCTGGACCAGACAATATTCCCGGTAGAGTGCTCAGACCAGCTAGCAGATGTTCTCACTGACATCTTCAACATCTCCCTGAGCAGCGCCACCGTTCCAACATGCTTCAAGGCCACCACCATCGTCCCCGTGCCAAAGAAGTCTTCAGAGTCCTGCCTAAATGACTACCATCCCATTGCACTCACATTCATCATCATGAAGAGTTTCGAGAGGCTCATCATGAGGCACATCAAGACCCTGCTGCCCCCCTCACTGGACCCCCTGCAGTTTGTGTACCGTCCCAACCACTCAACAGAGGAGAACATTGCCATCACCCTCCACCTGGCTCTAACCCATCTGGACAAAAAAGACACATATGTTCAAATCCTGTTCATAGACTTCAGTTCAGCATTCAACACAAACATCCCTCAGAAACTGATTGGAAAGCTAAGCCTACAGAAGGAAATCTGCAGATGCTGGAAATTCAAGCAACACACACAAACTGCTCATTACATTTTACAGGGGTTGTATTGAGAGCATCCTGAGCAGCTGCATCACTGCCTGGTTCGGAAATTGCACCATCTCAGATCGCAAGACCCTGCAGCGGATAGTGAGGTCAGTTGAGAAGATCATCGGCATCCCTCTTCCCGCCATTACGGACATTTACATTACACGCTGCATTCACAAAGCAAACAGCATTATGAAGGACCCTACCCACCCCTCATACAAACTCTTCTCCCTCCTGCCATCTGGGAAAAGGCTCCGAGGCATTCAGGCTCTCACAACCAGACTATGTAACAGTTTCTTCCCCCAAGCTATCAGACTCCTCAATACCCAGAGCCTGGACTGACACCAACTTACTGCCCTCTACTGTGACCATTGTGTTGTTTATTATTTATTGTAATGCCTGTACTGTTTTGTGCATTTTATGCTGTCCAGGGTTGGTCTGTAGTCTAGTGTAGTTTTTTTTCTGTGCTGTTTTCACATAGTTCAGTGTAGTTTTTGTACTGTTTCATGTAGCACCATGGTCTTGAAAAACATCATCTCATTTATACTGTGTACTGTACCAGCAGATATGGTCGAAATGACAATAACAAGCGACTCGACTTGACTTTCCTTGACTTTTTAGTGATGCTTTTAGTCAAATTTGGGTTGATCAGACCCAAAAGATCCAAGCATTCAACTGCCCAGGAGATGTGGTAATAATCATATAAGTACAACAAAGTAACTTAAGCCTAATATTTTACAAAATTTAATACACCACAACACATATACTAATTACAGAGACATAGAGTAACGGTATAGAAACAAGCCTTTGGCACAACTCTTCCATGTTATCAGGGTGCTCACATAAGCTAGTCCTATTTGCCTGTATTCAGCCCATATTCTTTGAAACCCTTCCTACCTTTATGCCTGTCAATGAGTCTTTCAAATGCTGTTATTATACCTGTGGCAACTACTTCTACTGGCACTTGTTCTATATACAAACATACCACCATTTGTATGAAGAAGCTGACTCTCAGGTCTGTTTTAAATCTTTCCCCCCTCGTCTTAAACTATGACTTTTTCCTGTTACTTGTGAAAAACATTGTACGCATTACTCATAAAATGCTGGTGGAATGCAGCAGGCCAGGCAGCATCTATAGGAAGAAGTACAGTCGACGTTTTGGACCAAGACCCTTCGTCCTGGGTCTCAGCCCAAAACGTCTGCTGTACTTCTTCCTATAGATGCTGTCTGGCCTGCTGTGTTCCAGTGTCTCAGGCCGAAATGTCGACTGTGCTTCTCCTTATAGATGCTGCCTGGCCTGCTGCGTTCCACCAGCATTTTGTGTGCATTGCTTGAATTTCCAGCATCAGCAGATTTCCTCGTGTATGCATTACTCCATTTATTGTCACACTTCAGTTTCCTATACTGCAAGGAATAAAGCACTGGCCTGCTCAGCCTCTCCCTATAATTCATGATCTTGTATCCTAGCAACTTTTTGCACTTTCTAGCATTTTTCCAACTTAATGATGCATTTCCTATTATCAAAACTTTACATAATACTCCAGGATGGTCTCACCATCATCCTTTGCAACTGTAGAGCAATATCCCCTCTCCTATACTCGGTGCCCTGCCTAATCAAAGCCCGTTTGCCAACTTCCTTCTTCATGACCCTGTTTACTTCTAAAGCTACATTCAGGGAACTATACACGTACATTCCTCTGAAGGTAAGTGTAACACTCCCTAGGCATTTACCATCCACTAGTTAGGCCATCTATGGAGTGTTGCATCCATTTCTGGTCACCAAATTTTAAGAAGATGTGAAGTCTTCAAAAAGGTGCATAACCAATTTACTAGAATGTACAGATGAGCGGTTTCAGCTGCAATGTTCGACAGGAGGAATTGAGATTGTTCTCGCTGGAACATCAAAAGTTGTGAGGATATCTGCTAGAGGTTAATAACATAATAACAAGGTTAGAAAAGGGGAATCAGCAAAGCTGTTCATGTTAAACTAATTATAGTTCAATATCAGGGATGGGGTCTGTGTTGAATCTGGTCTCGAAAGGAATACCAAGATTCTGTGCTTACTGTGAGGCAGTTATCAAGGTTAAAGGAATAATGAGACGCCTTTTCAGAGCAACACATTGTCTGATGGGTGACCTTTCAAAAGTTCTCCAAAAGTTTATAACTGATTTTCAACTGAAAATATTAACCTGGGAAACTACTAAATCTGTTCAAAATTCTGGAGTTCTGCACTATATGTACAATAAAAAATAGTATTTTATTTTAGCAATTTCCTTTCAAGGAGAAAACTAGATTCATTTGCAATTCCTCTTTGCTCATCTGTGCATGAAGGTACATCCATCCTAGAAGTAAAGGTGTGAAACTTATTGATGACAGTGATATGATTGAGCTTCTGAATTGCATGTCTGCCTATCTCACTGGACCAGAACCACCAAGGTATTGTATAAAACTGAATTTGCTTAAAATGCTTTGATTGTTTTTACATTCTTAAGGTAGCCTTCTTAAGACAAATTAACTTGACAGTTTGACACCTAAAGGTACTGACGTCCTCTCTGGTCCGTACACTTCAGCAGATCTAAATAGCATCACTTTCACGCTGTTGCAAAAACAATAGAGCATTGAGCTATAAGACATAAGAGCAGATTTAGGCCATTCAGTCCATCGATTCTGCTCTGCTGTTTCATCATGGCTGATTTTTCATCCTTCCTAGCCACTTAAGAGCAAGTAAACACAAAGTACACTGCAGATATTGTGGTCAAATCAAGACGTACAAAGAGCTGGATGAACTCAGCAGGTCGGGCAGCATCCGTTGAAAGGAGCAGTCAATGTTTCGGGTCAAGACCCTTTGTCAGGACTAAAGAAGGAGGGGGCAGGGGCCCTATAAAGAAGGTGGGGGGAGGGTGGAAACCAATCAGAGGAAAGATCAAGGGGCGGGGGAGGGGAAGCAGGGAGGGGATAGGCAGGAGAGGTGAAGGAGGAATCTAAGGGGTAAGCACAATGGGTAGTAGAAGAAGGCAGAGTCATGAAAGGTGATAGGCAGCTAGAAGAGGAGACAGAGTGAAGGTGGGATGGGGGGAAGGGAGAGGCAGGGAATTACTGGAAGTTGGAGAACTCGATGTTCATACCAAGGGGCTGGAGACTACCCAGACGGTATATGATATGTTGTTCCTCCAACTGAAGTTTGGCTTCATCATGGCAGTAGAGGAGGTCATGTATGGACATATCCGAATGGGAATGTGAAGGAGAGTTGAAGTGAGTGGCAACTGGGAGATCCCGTCTGTTGTGGCACCCTCCTAATAGTGTTAGAAAATATTTTACTTTTATTTTTCTTAATAGACAATAATCTGCAATTAAATGCTTCAAAACAAATTGACTTTAGAATTAACAGAGCACTAATAAAATTGATTAACCTTGAACTCAATACCTAGATAGTTATGCATCCTGGAGTACCTTGCATACAACCAATTTATTTTTAAAGATTTTTGAGGTAATCAACAATCTGACTGGATCAGTTCACTGAGAGACCCTCAGTGTATGATTAGGCTGCAACTTTGATACTGTGTGAAATTCAGGTTGCCCAACTACAGGAAAGACATGTTTGTACGAGAGAGGGTCCAGAGGTGACTCATTAAGGTGTCCTCAGATGGCGCATTTTAGTTATGAAGAAAAACTGAAAGAGTGAGATAGTTTATTTTGGAGTGGAGGAGGCTGAGGAAGTGGGATCCAGTAATGAAGTAGATCAGATCGACTCCACGAACATTTCCTTAATAATAAATATGTCTGAAACTAGTGAACAATGGATAAGATCAGGGGCAGGATGATGAGAAGGAATATGAGGAAAAACCATTTCACCCAAACTTGTGGAAGTCTGGAACTGCCTTAGTGCATGGTATAGGCAGATCTACTCACAACATCTATGTGTCTAGGTAAACATATGCACCACTCACAAATATATCATCTACATAGACCATGTGCTAGCAAATGGGATCAATACAGATAGTTACTTGATTGTTGGTGTGGACAACCTGGGTCTGTGCTGTGTAACTCTAATTCTCTGAGAGAGAACCAAGATGTGTATGGACACATGAAGTTCAAAGTAAATGTCAAATCAAGTCACTTTTTATTGTCACTTTGAGCATAACTGCTGGTACAGTACACAGCAAAAATGAGACAACATTTTTCAGGACCATGATGCTACATGAAACAGTACAGAAACTACACTGAACTACGTAAAAACAACAGAAAAAAAACTACACTCGACTACAGACCTACCCAGGACTGCATAAAGTGCACAAAACAGTGCAGGCATTACAATAAATAATAACAAGACAATACAATAAATAATAAACAAGACAATAGGCACTGTAGAGGGTAGTAAGTTGGTGTCAGTCCAGGCTCTGGGTATTGAGGAGTTTGATGGCTTGGGGGAAGAAACTGTTACGTAGTCTGGTCATGAGAGCCCGAATGCTTCAGTGCCTTTTCCCAGATGGCAGGAGGGAGAAGAGTTTGTATGAGGGGTGCGTGGGGTCTTTCATAATGCTGTTTGCTTTGCAGGCAGCGTGTAGTGTAAATGTCTGAAATGGCGGGAAGAGAGATCCCAATAATCTTCTCAGCTGACCTCACTATATTGAGATCTGAGATGGTGCAATTTCCGAACTAGGCAGTGATTCAGTTGCTCAGGATACTCTCAATACAACCCCTGTAGAATGTGATGAGGATGGGGGGGGCGGGGTTGGTGGGAGATGGACTTTCCTCAGCCTTCGCAGAAAGTAGACGCTGCTGAGCTTTCTTTGCTATGGAGCTGATGTTGAGGGACCAAGTGAGATTCTCCGCCAGGTGGACACCAAGAAATTTGGTGCTCTTTATGATCTCTACCGAGGAGCCATCGATGTTCAGCAGGCAGTGGTCACTCCGTGCCCTCTTAAAGTCAACAACCATCTCTTTTGTTTTGTTCACATTAAGAGAAAGGTTGTTGGCTCTGCACCTGTCCGTTAGCCGCTGCACCTCCTCTCTGTATGCTGACTCGTCGTTCTTGCTGATGAGACCCACCATGGTCGTGTCTTTGGCGAACTTTATGATGTGGTTCAAGCTGTGTGTTGCAGCACAGTCATGGGTCAGCAGAGTGAACAGCAGTGGACTGAGCACACAGCCCTGGGAGGCCCCCGTATTCAGTGTGATGGTGTTGGAGATAGTGATAAATATATTATCAAAGTACATGTATGTCTATACTGTTGGTAAATAATTTAATAGAGAGTGAGAGAGAAAGAGAGAGGGTAAAGGGAAATGTCTTCAGAGAAATAACAGGACTATAGGGTGGTGACATTAAGTAATCCATAAAATTTCCTGAACATCAATCAAGATAATGTTAGAGTCAAAGGAAAAGAGGGGAAGGATTTCTGAAATTAATACAGGTAAACTTCTTAGGACTTTGAGGAAGAAGCTATTGATGGATTTAGGGCTACTTATGAGTGCAAATATCTGCAGCCAAGCACCCAACAACAAGAGATCATTGTATTGTAAGGTATTGTGGTAAAGTCAAGAACATATAGATTCTCTTAAATGAAAGAGAGGTCACTTCAAGAGAAGATAAGGGACCTAGTCAGAATAAAGTGGGACCCGAGATTGACAGGAATGACTATGATATGATAAATGAAGAAATGTTTCAGGTACTAACTAGGTGGATTCACACAAGACAGCTATCTAGGAAGACCAAAGCTAGTGCTACCTGGAAGTTAAAGGACAAATGGAATATAGTGAAACAAAATGAGAGGACATGTGGTTCAGTAATTGTGTAGTATCTTTTTTTTTTGTGAATATGAGATGTCATGGCAGCATAAATCACGGCTGCACTTACTGTTTAAGTCTCTCCTTATCAGGGAAAACCCCCTTATATAAGCAGCTTCAACTAGTCTGCAGTATAACGAGAGAGCAAGAAGCCTCTAGCTTTTTGTTTTCTTGCTGTTATTTGTTTCTCTTTTACTGTCGTTATTTGTCTTGCTGGTGTAGATTCAAAGTTCAAAGTTCAAAGTAGACTTAATATCAAAGTATTTGTATGTTACCATACTGCTGGATGAACTCCAAATTCCAGCATCTGCAGAATCTCTTGTGTATATGTTACTATATACTACCTAGAGATTCAATTTGTTGCAAGCTGACTCCATCTGACCTGTACTGTGATGAACATTTATTAAACCAGCCATAAGCATAAAATTGGTGCCTCATTATTAACTTCAAAAGAACCTTGTGGACAATATCATCCACATTTCCAACACAAAGCAGTTTGAATTTTGGGTTTAATTAGGAGAAATAATGAGCATACAAACATAGAACCTCTGCTGAATCTTTATTAAGCTCCAGTTAGACCAGAACTAGACTCCTGGCACCAGTTCTGCACGTCGGTTTCCAGAGGGTGTGAAGGTCCTTGAGGAAGTTCAGAGAAGGATTACAGTTTCAGTAATAAGGAGTTTTAGATATAAGCTTATGTAGAAGAAGCTGAGAATTTTTTTTCCTTCCTGCAAAAGGGATAATTGATGGTCTAGTACAGGATTATGACAGACTTAGAAGTAGACAAGCAAAATGTGTTCCCATTACTTGAAGACATAGGAGCTAAGAGACTCAGGTTTGTGACTTTGAGTAAGAGATTCAGGAGAGACGTGGGGAAAAACATTTTTGATGCTGCTGTTGCTAATGACCTAGAATTTACTTTTGTGATGGTGATTAAGAAAGCAAGTTGGATAAGCACTTGAGAAAGCAAGTGGTTGTCAGGGATTGTCACCTGGAAGATGGGCAGTAAAAATGGATTAGAAGTGGAGAGAGTGAGCAGCTTCAAGTTCCTGGGTGTCAAAATCTCTGAGGATCTAACCTGGTCCCAACATATTGACATAGTTATAAAGAAGGTAAGACAATGGCTATGCTTTATTAGGAGGTTGAAGTGATTTGGCATGTCAACAAATACACTCAAAATCTTCTATAGTTGCACTGTGGAGAGCATTCTGACAGGCTGCATCACTGTCTGGTACGGAGGGGCGACTGCACAGGACCGAAAGAAGCTGCAGAAGGTTGTAAATCTAGTCAGCTCCATCTTGGGTACTAGCCTACAAAGTACCCAGGACATCTTTAGGAAGCGGTGTCTCAGAAAGGCAGGATCCATTATAAAAGACCTCCAGCACCCAGGACATGCACTTTTCTCACTGTTACCATCAGGTAGGAGATACAGAAGCCTGAAGGCACATACTCAGCGATTCAGGAACAGCTTCTTCCGCTCTGCCATCGGATTTCTAAATGAACTTTGTAGCTTTGGACACTAGCTCACTTTTTAAAATATACAGTATTTCTGTTTTTGCACATTTTTTAATAATCTATTCAATATATCTAATTAATTTACTTGTATATTTATTATGTTTTATGTTATTTATTAATATAAATAAAGAAGAAAGCTAATGGCATGTTGGTCTTCATAACAAGGGGATTTGAGTATAGGAGCAAAGAGGTCCTTCTGCTGTTGTACAGGACCCTGGTGAGACCATACCTGTAGTCTTGTGTTCAGTTTTGGTCTCCAAGTTTGAGGAAGGACATTCTTGCTATTGAGGGAGTGCAGCGTAGGTTCACGAGGTTAATTCCTGGGATGGCGGGACTGTCATGTATTGAAAGATTGGAGCAACTGGGTTTGTATCCATTGGAATTTAGAAGGATAAGAGGGGATCTGTTTGAAACATATAAGATTATTAAGGGATTGGACACACTGGAGGCAGGAAGCATGTTCCCGATGTTGGGGGAGTCCAGAACCAAAGACCACTGTTTAAGAATAAGGGGTAGGCCATTTATAACGGAGTTGAGGAAAAACTTTTTCACCCAGAGAGTTGTGGATCAGTCTAATGCTGTGCCTCAGAAGGCAGTGGAGGCCAATTCTCTGGATGCTTTCAAGAAAGAGTTAGATAGAGCTCTTAAAGATAACAGGGTCAAGGGATATGGGGAGAGGGCAGGAACAGGGTACTGATTGTGTATGATCAGCCATGATCACAGTGAATGGTGGTGCTGGCTTGAAGGGCCGAATGGCCTACTCCTGCACCTATTGTCTATTGTCTTTTATTATTTTCTCTCTCTCTGCTAGATTATGTATTGCTTTGAACTGCTGCTGCTAAGTTTACAAATTACACGTCACGTGCCGGTTACAATAAACCTGATTCTGATTCTGAAAACTGAGGGGAGAATGGCACTTGTCAGTTTGCTCAACAGAGAACCAGCATAGGGACTATAGGCTGATCACTGAACTGTACTTAATGGTGTTAGTGATTATTTATTTATTTATTGAGATACAGTGCAGAATATGCCCTTCATACTGCACAGCTCAACAACCCCTAGCCTAATCACGGGGCAACTTATAATGACCAATTAGCATTCCAATCAGTACGTCTTTGGACAGTGGGAGGAAACCGGAGCACCTGGAGGAAAGTCATGGTGTCACGGAGGGAACTGTTTAGAGGCAACAGCAGGACCGTTTCTTCCACCAGGTCATCAGACTGCTTAATTCATGCCGACACAACTGTATTTCGATGTTATATTGACTGTCCTGTTGTACATACTATTTATTATAAATTACTATAACTGCGCATTGCACATTTAAACAGAGACATAACACAAAGATTTTTACTCCTCATGTATATGAAGGATGTAAATAATAAAGTCAATTCAATTCAATGCACATAAACAGACATAGAAACACATGCACTCACTCATCAAATGCAATAACACGATGGGGAACTGGGCAATCTTCTGTTGAGCAGAGGTTCACTCTCCCCTGTACCATGCTGTCTGCTACAGCCAGACTCTGGTTACAGTACTTCACAGGATGAGGGAGGTAGCTTCTAGAAGTCTGGCATGACTAAATGGAATATGGAGGCTTTTTTTGTATGAGAGCGCCAGTTGAACTTACATACTGATTTTGACAATTGGTGAGGATCCAGCACCAGGCTCATAGTCTGCCAAATGTGTCAAGTATCAAGGATCAACTTTTTTCACATATACATTTTCATGTATTAGGAACTTGCTGTGAAGTGTTGGCATGACATGCAACAAAAACAAACAACATTCAACAATTATAAAGAGTAATGAATTATAAAAAAATAAACTTAGTTAAGTTACAGACAAGGAATATATGTGCATAAACACATACAGTAAATGCCAACATGCATTTACATAGTAAAGAACAATGCTGTTGAAATCAGTGAATACACTATAAACATCCAATAATGATTACAACTTGCTAAACATGTTAAAAATTAAATAAAAGCATAATATTAATACTTAACCATTCAGAATACACCCATTTACTAAAAATGACAAGTAAAAACACAATCACAAACAAGAGAAAATCTGCAGATGCTGGAAATCTGAGCAACACACACAAAATGCTGGAGGAACTCAGCAGGCCAGGCAGCATCTATGGAAAAGAGTATAGTTGATGTTTCGGGCCAAAACTCTTTGGCAGGATTGATACATAGCAAAAAAATTGCATTAAAAACATGATATAGCAAATAAATGATAAAAATTAACAAATAAATAATGAAGTCTGATACCTCAATTTACCTTTTGCCTGGTAGCCAGTTCTGCCACTCAGTGGAGTGGTAACTACTGCACTTGATTAACGTGGTATAGATTCAGTGTGTGGATTTCTCAGGCAGAGATCTGGGAAGACTGCCAGAAGTGGTTGGACTCTATACATTTATCAATGAAGTAGAGTCTCAGAATCATGGAGCACTGCAGTACAAAAACAGGCCATTTGGCCCCTTTAGTCCGTGCCAAATTACAATTCTGTCTTGTCCCATCGGCCTGAACCGCCACCATAGCCCTCCATCCCCTTCCCATCCTTGTACTTATCCAAACTTCTCTTGAATGCTGAAAACAAAATCACACCTATCACTTCGGCTGGCAGCTCATTCCACACTCTTACCATCCCCTGAGTGAAGAAATTCCCCCTCATGTGCCCCTTGAACATTTCACATTTTGCTGTTAACACATGACCTCTAGTTCTAGTCTCGCCAAACCTCAGTGGAAAAAGCTTGCTTGCATTTACCCTGCCTACAACTGTTTCAGTGTTCCGGTGCTCCCTACCTCTATGGCTTTACTTCATATTTGCTGATCCAGTTTACCATATTACCATCCAGATCATTGATATAGATGGTGAACAACAACCCAGCACTGCTCCCTGCGGCACACCACTGGTCTCAGGCCTCCAGTCAGATTGCAACCCTCTACTAACAACTCCCATGAAGCCAATGTCAAATTCAATTTACTACTGCCAAGTACCAGAGCACCCACAGCCACTGCCAGTGGGGCAGGAGATAACGGTTCTTTGTTAAGCTCACATCATTACTGAAAACAATGACTTTCACAGAGACTCCCAGCAATAAACATGTCATTGTAATAAAAGATCTGCACCATTATATCTAAACGTGTTTATCAACTAGACTTAGATCATAAGAACATAAGAAATAGAAGCAGGAGAAGGCCATCTGGCCCATTGAGCTTGCTCCGCCATTCAATAAGATCATGGCTGATCTGGCCATGGACAAATCTCCACCTACCTGCCTTTTCCCCATAATCCTTAATTCTCCCACTGCGCAAAAATTGATCCAACCTTGTCTTGAATACATATGCTGAGGTAACCTCCACTGCTTCATCGGGCAGAAATTTCTAGATCATTCAGTTGGACACACTGGTAATAATAGTCATAACATTGATGGCTCCATGATATCGGATCTAGTCAAGCTTTGCACAGACCTCAGTAGAAAACAATACAAATGCTGCCCAGAAGTAAGAGACAGAAAGAGATCAAAGTTTTCCTGAAATGATCAATTAACTATTAATGAATTAAGCTGTGAAAATATTTGTAAGAAAACAGTAATAAAACTAATCTGTACTAAAGGCAAAATATTTATTAGAAGTCTTAAGCATAGAAAAAAGGAAGTCTAGACGCAAGGCAAGACCTATGATTAATCATATACAGAAAGAAAGTCAAAATATAAATAATTGTGTTAAGTACCATAATCACGCTGTCCCTAGTAACGGCAATGGTACAAGAAAATAAAAGCAGATGCTAAACATTTTGTTTTAATTAATTTGCATGATCTTTGTGATGTCGTATTGTTACAAGGTCACATGTACAGTGGGAGCTGTATTTGCAGGCTGGCTTAGCTGATAATTTCATAACAGATTTTACCAAAATCCCACCAGAGTTCATTACCGCCAGTCAAACAAAGACTGAATTCTTGAGTGCTTATTTCTGCCAAATTGCAACATTTGATCATGTTTACACTCCTGTAGAATCTTAATACATTCATTAATTTTCCACAGTCTTGACTTTCTTACTTAACTCTTTTGCTGAGGCATAAATCAACTTCAGTGCCAAGAATTCCAAGAAAATAAAATTATCTGTTATCTTTTATACATCACAGCAGTTGCTGGTATCACTGAAATCAGATGACTGAGTATATTCAATAGGAAGCTACTCGTATTACACTATTCTGTTTTATTCTCAAGTGCAGGTAATCTAGGAATAGGCGGATTTACCTGACAGAGCTGATGATAGTGATCATAAATACCATTAATCTTCGAACAACCTTGATTAAACACTAGGAATAAGCAATACATTTCACTATCTTTTATGTCCTTCAGAGAGGAAAATCTGCTGCCCTTAACCTGCCTTGTTTGCATGTATGACTGCAGACTGATCACAATGCAGCTGAAGCTTAACAGCCCTCTTAAGTAGCCAAGAAAGCCAGTATTGAGTTGGTGTAACAATTCAGAATGGCCTATGCTTTGTGCACACTTATGGTTTCAGCCATCACAATCAGAAAGCTCCAAGTAAATTTATTCAATATATAAATCAGCCATGATGGAATGGTGAGGAAACTCGATGGGCCGAGTGGCCTAATTCTGCTCCTATGTCTTATAGCTTTATTATCAAAGTACACATATGTCACCAAACCCTACCTTGAGATTCATTCACTTGCAGGCACTCACATCAGAAGAGAGAAATAGAATGAATCAATGAAAAACCAGACACAAAGACTGACAACTAACCAATGTGCAAAAGAAGACAAATAGTGCAAATAAAAATGAATAAGTTAATAAGTAACACTGAGAACATGAGCCCTTGAGTCCATGGATTGTGGAATTAGTTCAGGTTTGAGGTGAGTGAATGTTAGTTGCATCAATGATCTAATTGCACCATCCTTAACATCCACTGGAGTGACTTTGTCACCAACATTGAAGTCCTCAAACAAGCGGAGCTCACCAGCATCGAGGCCAGGCTGTTGAAGACACACCTGTGCTGGACAGGGCACATCTCCAGGATGGAGGATCATCGCCTGCCCAAGATTGTGCTGTATGGCGAACTCTCTGTTGGCCACCGTGACAGGGGGGCACCGAAGAGGAGGTACAAGGACTCTCTGAAGAAATCGTTTGGTGCCTGTCACATTGATGCCAGTGGTGCCAGTGGTCTACTCTAGCCTCCGATTGCGAGGTCTGGTCACACACCATTCACCAGTCTGTCTCCTCCTTCAAGAACGCACGCAGGGCTGGCCTTGAGAACAAAAGGAGAACGAGGAAGAACCGTGACACAGCAACACAAAACCCAGAACAGATTTTTCCTTGCAGCCACTGAGGCTGGGTCTGCCTGTCACGTATTGGCCTCGTCAGCCACCAGCGAGCCTGCAGCAGATGTGGACAGCCCCCTTCCTAAACCTTCGTTCGCAAAGCCAAGCCATGATAATTTTAATATACACAATAAAAACTCAGGAATCCCAAAAGTGTAGACTGAAGCTGTCTGAACTCTGACACTAGGCTCTTCATGGATTTAAAAGTAGGGAGAGAAGTTGGACTAAAAGCTTAAATGGACCAAACCTCAGAATATTGGAGATCAGCATTCAATTCCCACATCTTCTATAATGACTCTGCACGTCTTCCCTGTGGAATACATTAGGGTTTTCTCAGTTCTTCCAGTTTCCTCCCACCATCCAAAGACTTAAGTTCCGAAAATATCACCCCAAGAACGTTTAATACTAGAAACTCCCTATACAGATGATGGAATAAAAGGTGTTACTCCTTCAATTAATTCTGGTAGAGCACCAGGTCCAGATGGTTATACAGTTGAATTTTTTAAGTGTTTTTCTTCTATTCTCTCTCCTTGGTTAGGTAGAGTTTTTAAAGAAGCAATTAGATTAGGTAAATTACCACAATCATTTTATAGGGCTTCCAGTTATTTAATTTCAAAAAAGAATAAAGATCCTACTTATTTTGCATCATATAGACTTATATCTTTGTTGAATGTAGATTCTAAGATTTTGGCTAAGATATTGGCAACTAGGTTGGAGAGCATATAACCTCGAATTATACCTGTGGATCAAACTGGATTTATTAAAAACTGTTACTCTTCTTTTAATAATAGGAGATTAACGAATATTGTTTACACTCCTTCATGTAGTACTCCAGAATGTGTCATTTCATTAGATGCTGAGAAAGCATTTGACAGAGTTGAATGGTCATATTTACTTACTGTGCTCGAGAATTTTAATTTCAGTTCGACATTTACATTTTAGATTAAATTGATATATCATACCCCAGTAGCTTCAGTTAACACTAATAATCAAAGATCTCCCTTTTTTCGTTTATTTCGGGGCACCAGGCAAGGCTGTTCTCTTAGTCCATTACTATTTGATATTGCTTGGGAACCTTTAGCAATTGTTATTCAAGAATCACCTAATATTTTTGGTATTACCCATGGGAATGAGGCACATAAACGATCACTATATGCAGATCATTTATTATTATTATTATTATTATATATTTCTAATCCTGAGGAATCTGTCCCTGCAATTTTAACTTTGTTGGCTCAGTTTAGTAATATTTTGGGTTACAAACTGAGACGTAATAAGAGCAAACTGTTTCCTCTAAATATGCAGGTTCCAATCTTTGCATGTTTACCTTTTAGATTGGTTACTGACTATTTTATATATTTAGGGGTTAAAATTACAAAAAAAAGTATTTATTAACCATATAATATAACCATATAACAATCACAGCATGGAAACAGGACATCTCGGCCCTCCTAGTCCGTGCCGAACTCTTAATCTCACCTAGTCCCACCTACCCGCACTCAGCCCATAACGCTCCACTCCTTTCCTGTCCATATACCTATCCAATTTTACCTTAAATGACACAACTGAACTGGCCTCTACTACTTCTACAGGAAGCTCATTCCACACAGATATCACTCTCTGAGTAAAGAAATACCCACTCATGTTTCCCTTAAACTTCTGCCCCATAACTCTCAAATCATGTCCTCTCATTTGAATCTCCCCTACTCTCAACGGAAACAGCCTATTCACGTCAACTCTATATCTGTCCCTCTCAAAATTTTAAACACCTCGATCAAATCCCCCCTCAACCTTCTACACTCCAACGAATAGAGACCTAACTTGTTCAACCTTTCTCTGTAACTTAAGTGCTGAAACCCAGGTAACATCCTAGTAAATCGTCTCTGCACTCTCTTTAATTTATTGATATCTTTCCTATAATTCGGTGACCAGAACTGTACACGATATTCCAAATTTGGCCTTACCAATGCCTTGTACAATTTTAACATTACATCCCAACTTCTGTTCTCAATGCTCTGATTTATAAAGGCCAGCATTCCAAAAGCCTTCTTCACCACCCTATCTACATGAGACTCCACCTTCAAGGAACTATGCACTGTTATTCCTAGATCTCTCTGTTCCACTGCATTCCCCAATGCCCTACCATTTACCCTGTATGTTCTATTTGGATTACTCCTGCCAAAATGTAGAACCTCACACTTCTCAGCATTAAACTCCATCTGCCAACGTTCAGCCCATTCTTCTAACCGGCATAAATCTCCCTGCAAGCTTTGAAAACCCACCTCATTATCCACAACACCTCCTACCTTAGTATCATCGGCATACTTACTTATTCAATTTACCACCCCATCATCCAGATCATTTATGTATATTACAAACAACATTGGGCCCAAAGCAAATCCCTGAGGCACCCCGCTAGTCACCAGCCTCCAACACGATAAACAATTTACCACCACTACTCTCTGGCATCTCCCATCTAGCCACTGTTGAATCCATTTCTAATCTCTTTCTTGAGATTCCTTTTACATTCTTTATATTCCTTGAGCAATTCCTTTACTCCATGCTGCCTATATCTATTGTAGACATCCCTCTTTTTCCGAACCAAGTTTCTAACATCCCTTGAAAACCAAGGTGCTTTCAAACCTTTAACCTTTCCTTTCAACCTAACAGGAACGTAAAGATTCTGTACCCTCATAATTTCACTCTTAAATTACCTCCATTTCTCCAATACATCCTTCCCATAAAACAACTTGACCCAATCCACTCTCTCTAAATCCCTTCGCATCTCCTCAAAGTTAGCCTTTCTCCAATCAAAAATCTCAACTCTAGGTCCAGTCCTGTCCTTCTCCATAATTATATTGAAGCTAATGCTATTGTGATCACTGGACCCGAAGTGCTCCCCAACACATACATCTGTCAGCTGACCTATCGCATTCCCTAACAGGAGATCCAACACTGCCCCATCTCTAGTCGGTACTTCTATGTATTGTTGCAAAAAACTATCCTGCACACATTTCACAAACTCTAACCCATCCAGCCCTTTTACAGAATGAGCTTCCCAATCTACGTGTGGAAAATTAAAATCTCTCACAATCACCACCTTGTGTTTACTACAAATTTATTTAAGGCTAATTTTTTATCTTTAATTGATCAGATTAACCATTTATTTACTTATTGGTCACCAGTGTCTTTGTCATTGATAGAGTCGGATCAACGCTATCAAGATGATGATATTACCTAAATTTTTATATCTATTTCAAACAGTACTAATTTTTATTCCGAAATCTTTTTTTGAAATTATTGATTCTAAAATTTCTGCATACATTTGGCAGAATAAAAATCCGAGGCTGGGCTAAAGATACTTACAGAAGTCTAAAATGGAGGGTGGCCTGGCATTGCCAGATTTTAGATTTTATTACTGGGCAATTAATATCTGCTATTTGAAATTTTGTCTATGGGACTTGGATACAACTTCAAGTCCTCATTGGGTAAATCTCGAATGTAAGTCGGTACAAGGGTTTTCATTGGCTTCTATTCTAGGGACTTCATTTCCCTTTACTCTTTCTAATTTGTATAAACATTTGGATAATCCAATAGTTAAATACACTTTACGAATATCGTTTCAATTTCAGAAATTTTTTAGGTTAAATCAATTTATTTTAGCAAGTCCTATTATATCTAACTTTTTTCTCTATTCCTATATTATGGACCAAGCCTATTCGACGGAAAACTAAAGGTATATTACGATTTTGTAATTTGTTTTTCGATAATTGTTTCATGCCCTTTGAACAATTAGTTAACAAACATAATTTACCTAGATCCCATTTCTTTAGATATTTACAGGTTAGAAACTTTTTAAATACCATTATTCCTACTTTCCTGAATTTATACACTGTGGACAGTTTGGAAACATTTTTAGATTTAAATCCTTTTCAGAAAGGTGCAATAGCAACTATCTACAATATAATTATGAAAATCCATTTAGATGTATGTAATAAAATTAAAAATAATTGGGAAAGGGAACAAGATTACTTTATCTACCGAAAAATGGGAAAAATTCTTCAATTAGTTAATTCATCCTCTATATGTGCTAAACATTCGTTGATACAGTTTAAAGTAGTGCACACAGCCCATATGTCTAAGGATAATTTAGCTCGCTATTATTCTCACGTAAGTCCTGTGTGTGATAGACGTCAGAACTGTGTCCAGTTCTGGTCACCTCACTATAGGAAGGATGTGGAAGCATTGGAATGGGTACAGAGGAGATTTACCAGCATGCTGCCTGGTTTGGAGAGTATGGATTATGATCAGAGATTAAGGGAGCCAGGGCTTTACTCTTTGTAGAGAAGGAGGATGAGAGGAGACATGATAGAGGTGTACAAGGTATTAAGAGGAATAGACAGAGTGGACAGCCAGCACCTCTTCCCCAGGGCACCACTGCTCAGTACAAGAGGACATGGCTTTGAGGTAAGGGGAGGGAAGTTCAAAGGGGGTATTGGGTAAGGTTTTTCACTCAGAGAGTGTTTGCTGTGTGGAATGCACTGCCTGAGTCAGTGGTGGAGGCAGACACACTAGTGAAGTTTAAGAGACTAATAGACAGGTATATGGAGGAATTTAAGGTGGGGGTTTATATGTGAGGCAGGGTTTGAGGGTCAGCACAACATTGTGGGCTGAAGGACCTGTGATGTGCTGTACTATTCTATGTTCTCATCTCATTCTGAGACAGCCTCTTTAACCCATATGTTTTGGTCATGTTCCTCTTAGAAAAAATATTAGGAAGATATCTTCGATATTATTTCAACTGTATTGAATATTGACTTACAACATCTTATTACTGCAATTTTTGGTTTACCAATGATAGAACCACATCACTTAACCTCTTCAGCACATTGGATGATTGAATTTTTTACATCAATGGCTAAAAGATCTATTTTGCTGAATTGGAAAGAGATTAATCCTCCCACCACATTTCATTGGTTCTCTCAAAGTATGTTATGTTTAAACTTAGAAAAAATCAGAAGTGTTATATATAATCCTTCTATTAAATTTGAAAAGACTTGGAGGCCTTATATTCAACACTTTCATATGATGTGATTTGACATTTTTCCAAACCTATTCTCTTGTTTCAATATATGCAGAGGTTCAGAGTTGATGACAGGAATGGTTCTATCTTTTCTGATGTTAAAAACAGCCCATGTTCTTTTCTTTTGCTTAGCTTTTGGTTAGCATTGTATTGATTAGTTTTTTTTTGGGGGGAGTATATATTTTTTTCTTTTTCTTTTCGGATATGTTAATCCTTTTTTTGCGTACACTATATTTGTATTTGAACAATTTTGGGAGGTTTATTACCCTTGTATTAACTGATTATATATTTATATATGTAACCATTAATAATGTAATCCCAATAATTGTGTAGCAATACTATGTTATATTTACTATTTTGATATTTTGATGTTAATAAAAAGACTGGAAAAGAAAGACCTAACAAATAGGATAATTGGTTATTGTAAATTGTCCTGTGATTAGGGTGGGGTTAACTCAGGGTTGTTGGAATTTTCAAGCAGTGTGACTTGGAGGACTGGAAGGGCCTATTCCATGCGATATCTTTGAATGAAATAAAATAAAATTAGTATGCATCAAGGACCCTAACCTAACCTAAAACAAAAAAAAACGAAGATTGGGCAGTCCATTTGGGGATAGAATTAAAAATAAAGGGAAAAAAAAACATCCTTCCAGTCACCTCCGTACCTTCACGGATGAGGAAAATTTTTCCTTACATATGAGAATACTGAATAAAAGGTCACCAGACTTGCTCAAAATTAAAAGATATGTCAAACGTCGGACTTCTAATTTTCTCCAGACTTAAGCAGGACATAATGGAGGAGAGCCAGTTAAAAACAATAGGTGAATTAGAATCTTTCCAATATAACAAGATAGCTCTCCTAGCCAGTAAAGTTGAAAAGGCTATCACATGTTGAGCAGAAGCAGGAAGTCTTCTTATTTCCTCCGGAATAATCCCAAAAATTGCCATATGTGAATTGGGTTGTAAATCCACACTAATAACTTCTGATAATATTCTAAATGCATCCCTCCAAAGATCATTCAACTTTACACAGGACCAAAACATATGAGTCAAAGTAGCCACCTCTGCATTGCATCTGTCACAAATAGGGCTTATATTAGAAAAAAAAGTGCTAATTTATCTTTAGACATATGATCCCTGTGTATTATCTTAAACTGAATTAAAGAATGATGTGCACAAATAGATGAATTATTAACTAGATAATAAATTTTACTCCATTGATCCCCTGAAAGTGAATGTTGAAGTTTTGTTTCCCAAGTACGTTTAACCTTATCATTAGGCAACTTACATGCATTCATTAACTGTTTATAAACAATAGCTATTAATCATTTTTGCAATGGTTTAAGCTGAAAAGTAGCATAAACCAAATTTGATGAGTGACCCAAAGGATAATTTGGTAAAAAATCACGTAAAAATTTCCTAACTTCTAAATATGTAAAAATATGTGTACTAGATATATCATATTTATCCATTAATTGTGAAAAAGACATTAAGCAATCCTTTGAAAACAAATCTAAAAAAGTTTTTATTCCCTTAGTTTTCCATATTAAAAAAGCCTTATCCAAAGTTGATGGTTTAAAGAAAAAGTTAAAATAGATATTACTAGAGAGTACAGAGTTATCTAATTCAAGAAATCTACGAAACTGAAGCCAAATTTTTAAAGTATGTTTAACAATAGGATTGAGTCCTTGTCTACCTATTCTGGAGAGAGAAAAAGGAAGGGGAGCTCCTAATTAAGAATAAAGGTTAGTGGAACTGTTTTACAGTGCCAGCAATCGGCTGTCTGTAAGGAGTTTATACGCTCTCCCTGCGACTGTGTGCTTTTCCTCCCACATTCCAAAGACGTCAGTGTTAGTGAGGATTAACGTGTTGAGGACATGCTAAGTTGGCACCAGAGGCATGGCAACACTGGTATATAGTTGGACTGTTATTGTTGTTAACACAAACAACGCATTTCACTGTATGTTTCAATGTACATATGACACATGAGGCTAGAAGAAATTCAATCAGTTCATGAGGTTGATTCCTGGGATAAGAGGAATAGTAGAAAAAAAAGGTTTATAGGTTGGCCCTATACTCATTAGTGTCTGGAAGAATGGGTGGAAATTATTTCTGAAGAGAATCGACAAATAGAAGTGATGTTAAGTGGGAGTTGGGGACACAACTTCAGAGTGAAACTTGGCGTCATCCCTAAACCCTTCCTTGATACAGTGAACGGTTAACTATTTAAGGAAAAGACCATGAGGATATTTTTCCTTCCATCACAAGGGTCATAATTCTTTGGAATTCCCTGCACCAGAAGTTTGTAATGAGCAGTTATTGAATATGTTTGAGCATAAACTGAAATATTTTTGAATTATAAGCAACTCAGAACAAGGCCATTCACCCAACTGGACCTATATTATTCCCAACAGATCAATAGTATTAGTTCCATTCTCCTTCTCCCTGCAACATTCTCTTTCATGTACCACCAACACAGCTTTGTTCCTGTACAATAGCAAGTTTGATATTCCATGTAATGGGTAAAAGTGGGTAACACTAAGTAGTAGCTGTTATGATGCCATCATGAAATGACAATAATTGTGTATAATTTGTCAGCTTAGTGCTTTATTTGTGGTTCAGGAACCTGAAGGCCAACACTTATTGAGTAGCTTTTCCCCCTCCATGATCAGATTCCTGAATAATCCATGAGCCCATGAGTATTATCTCGTTGTTGCACTATTTATTTATTTTGCAATTTGTAGTAATTTTATGCCTTCGCACTTTACTGCTGAAGCAAAATGACGTACTTCATTTAGTGTAAGACAGTGATAATAAATGTGATTCTTATTCTGGTTCTTATTCTATATGGCCGTTACTCTCTGGTGTCTAATCATCATTATTAACTATTCTTTGCACTGATAAAATTCTCCTTGCTGGAAGAACTTTGATTAGTCAGGCAGCATCTGTGGAGGAAAAGGCATTTCAAATTGAGACATAGCTTTTCCTTTATAGAGTACAATCCTGTTGTGAAGATATCTATACTTTGTGTAAAATCTGTGACCTCCCAGTGGTATTAAACAATTCTGGGATATAGCTGTTGCTGCCAAAGTCAGAATTTAATGGTCATCTCTAACTGCCCTTATGAGAATGGTTCTCCCTGTAACCTTTGATGCCCTTACTAATCAAGGACCTATCGATCTCCACTTTAAACATATCCAAGGAGTTGACCAGTGCCATGAAGACATTTCAGCTTTGAATTTAGTACAGTAGTTGAGGATGGTGCCAGCAGCAGAGTTAAAAGTGGTGTTCAATTGGCAGGAACTCTACAGACACCAGACCCGGCGAGAGCAACCTGGCCTAGTTGGGTCAGCTGAGCAACTGGCAACTGCACTGGGGTGCGAGAAGAAGAAGAAGAACTTGAATCATTGCATTGCTTCTATTGAACATGCTCCTGCAATCCTGTTTGCTAAGGAGTTCCAGGATTTTGGAAGTGAAACACATTGTAGCAACACTGGAGGGGATTAATGTTTGAGAGACAGGTGGAGTACCAGTGAGTCAAATAAGCTCACCAATGCCTGAAGAGAGTTGGACTTTGAACATCCATGCCGATGTCACTCTACGGGTGTACAGTGGAGAGCAACCTAACAACTGCAGTGGACAGGAAAGCTCTACCATAGGTAGTCAAAACTGCCCAACATATCATCAGCACCAGCCTACCCACCATCAAGGACATATATACAGACAGGTGTCAAAGAGGTGCCAGTAACATCATGAAGGAATCCACATATTGCGCTCATTGATTGTTTGACCCAATCCCTTTAGGGAGGCGGCTACATAGCATTTACAGCAGGACAACCTAGTGTCACTTTATGGACAAACAATATGTCTATTGTGGTGAACTACATATACCTGTCTGGACACGCCCCCCCCCCCCCTTTGCTGACTACTCCTGTGGCTCCTCCCACTGACCGTGGCTCCTCCCATGGACCGTGGTATAAAGGCGATTGGAGACACCGCCCCGGCATTAGTCTCCAGGATGTATTGTGGTGGTCAATTGCTGCTTGTTCTTTCTTCCAGCCAATAAAACCCTATATCTTACCTATCGTCTCCGAGAGTTATTGATGGTGCATCATCTATATATACAATATTTATTTTGTTTTTACTATTATAATGTTCTTTATTACTTGTGTATTTTTATGCTGCATTATATCTGGAGTAGCAATTAGTTTGATCTCTTTACACTTGTGACCAGGAAATGACATTAGACTATCTTGAATCTCATGAAGGTAGTTCTTGAACCACTGCAGTCTGTCTACTGAAAGTGATTCTGCAATACTGTTCGAGTAGGGAGTTCTAGGATTTTGTAAATGAAACATACCGTAGCAATACTGGAGGGAATTAATGTTTCGAGAGGTGTCAAGTAGGCTGCGTCCTCCTGGATAACACTGATCTTCTTGAATGTTGTTAAGCCTGCCCTCATTCAGAGAAGCAAAATGAATTCCATCACACTCTTGACTTTTATATCATGGAAAGGATTTAGGGTGTCAGAACATATGTTATGTTGCGCAGGATGCCTAGATGCTGAACTGTTCTTAATGGCCAAGGTGAGCCTTGGGTCAGTGGTAACCACCAGGATACTAATGATGGGAGGATTTAATGAAGGTGATGACATTAAATGTCAATAGCAGATGGTTAGCCTCAAGATCTTCAAGTTTAATGTAATTCAACCAAACACATTTACACAGCTCAACGAAACATCATTCCTCTTGGGCGAAGGAATAAAATACAGTCACACACAACACATATAGTTATGATCCAGCTCATGCAGTCACAGAATAATATTAACACTGACACTTGAGAGGTATGGCTAAAGATTGTCAGGTTAACATAAAGAGTAAGGCGCACCACACATCTTTCACCACACAATGCAAATCTGCTAATAACTCTGTTTCCAAAGTCTGATGTATTGCTGGGATTTATTTTTATATTTACTTTTATGACCTAAGGATGATTCATAGCTAATTAATGAGCTTTATCTCACTAGTCTCATTTACCACACCCACATTGGTGTGTTACTTGCATCAAATCAAATCAGCAAGAATTGTTCTTGGCAGCCCGCAGGTGTTACCACGCTTCTGATGCCAAAAACACATTAAACCTAACTGTACATCTTGGAACCAGAGCACCCAGAGGAAAGCCATGTGGTCACGGGGAGAGTGTACAAACTCATGGACAGCCCATGAATTAAACCCTGATCTTACAGTTGCCTGCTCCGATATTGTTTATCATATACCATATCCCGCAGTTTCACTGAAACTTAAGTAATTCAGCATCTTTGGGATTTTGAAGGTGAAGGCTAGCAGATTTCCTGGATTTTTGGATTTATTGGATTTTATCCTATTAATATTTTAATTCCCTTTTCTGTATTACCCAGTAGTGTGAGAAAAGGGTCCAAGTAAATTTAAAGGGGGCACAAGAACATGGTGAGATAATAAGGAGAGCTGGAAATGAGACCTCAATGTATTTGAAGGGAGCAAGGGTGGTTGGGCCTGGCTGAGTGAGTGCATTAGAAGTGTGGGAAACAGGGACCCCAGTGAGTATAAAATCAGTATGGAAAATAGCTAGACACCAATCACCAATCCATTGGAGTTTAAGAATGATGGGATAGAGCAACAATGGAGTTTTACTGCAGGTCATTTTTGGAGCATTATTGTAGCTGTAACCATAGTCAATCTAGACACAGTAAAAATTCCTGCAGACAAAATTTAGAAAATCATTAGATTATCTGTTCACATTTTCTCAGAGGAGCTTTCTGCCGAGCTACTGATGTTGCAGCAGGAAGTACATTCAGTGTACAACAGATTTTTTTTAAACCACAAGTGAATCAAAGGTTATAGGGGTTGGGCAAGAAAAGCATTGAGGTCAATGACCTGGTCAGCCATAATGTTACTGATTAAAAGAGCAGGCTTGGAGGGTCTGTAACTCTTTCTACCTCTTTATTGTTCAACAAAAATAGCATCACTCAATCAATAACATCCCCCTGAGAGAGCAAACAAGGCTGCCTGAGTGACCGGATGCTATAAGGCAACCTGCAGTCTTTGGATCAGCCCCCGAGGAGCTGCTTGCTTAGTGTTTCCAAATTGCAAACCTACTTTTTCTTCATGTTATCTGCTTCTGTCAACTTGTGAACACATCCCCCATCACAGGAGAATGCTGACCCATCCTGCTGTAATCTCCAGCTCTCTGACATATTAACACCTAGAAAATCAATGCTAATCCATCAGCAAAAGGAAGGGAAAAAAGATCTTAAAGAATAAAAAGTGTTTGGAAACACACACACACACACACACACACACATGCACAGGAATACATGAATAGGTTGATAGTTTGCAAGGTCAGTAGAATAGCTGTTTTAAAGAAGTAAGTTTGCCAGTGGGTCTAATCATTGACCTAAGCCAGTTCTTAAGAAAGAAGTCTATACAACATCGATTTTCTGGCAATGAAAATAGCTGATATCCTTCATCTCCTGAATTAGTCAGGTCAACATTTACTCCTTTGTGTGAGCAGGGATTTTAGCTGGAAAATGTTCCATCAGGTACCTTACACAAAAGAGCCCCTAATCATATTGCAATGGGGAATGAGTCATTCCCCATTCAACGACTCCTCAGTGAGACAGTACTGACCACCCAGCATTTGGAACATTGTAACAAAAAGTCATGGTCACAAGAAAGAAATGCTACGGTATCTGTGGGTTGAGATGTAAAAACTAAGTTCTCTCTGTGGTGATGACATTGCAGGTTCATACCTGTCTTCTAGGTTAAAATAACTTGTTAAGGGGTGAAAGCTTAAACAACCCTCTTTTTCTTAGGTAGTGCCTCATAACTTCTGTCCATTCCACTTCCTGTGTTCTGCGGCGACCGATCAGACTAAGGTACATTTCTCTGCAGATGGGACAGGCTCCTGATGTTTCAAGTTGGTGTGTTTTTTGTGAGGTGGTTTCCTCCACCTTCAATCACACAAGGATCACACTGATGCAGGGACTTAAGGTCGACAGTACCGTCCTGAATGCTGCTTTTCTACTTTGAATGGTCATGGGATAAAGGTTCCATGGACTCAGTGGGAAAGTTGCATTTCTTCCTAAGTCAAGGACAGAAGCAGGGGAATTTGGTTGTACAAAAGGAAGGATCTCTGATCAGCTAGATGGCAGGAGAGATTAATTAGATGAAGGGATAATTGTGCAAATTTAAAATGGGGATATTGTACTTCAAGCAAGTTTTAACCACATCCTTGAATCCCCAGAAAATAAGTCACCAACATGTTTGCAATCAGCTTGCAACATGCAGATAATGCTCGTGTTTAATTCATCTACCGAAGTGAATGAGATTGGCACTCTACGTCTGCAAGACCACCTTGTCCCTCTGTACCATACTGTCCTCTCACAATAAAGATCATGGTGAGACCTTGGAAATTCTGGATGAATTCTCACTTCTCAGGAGCCACCTCTCAGCAAACGATGACACTCTCTACCACCTTCAATATGCTTGCACATATTATTAAGGAATAATGGTACTCAAAGCTGCAGATGTAGCACAAACATGTGGTCTATTTGATAACGGAGATCCTTGCCTTCTCTGCTTCTGAAAACTGGTAGACTTACAATGGGCATCTCAGGGCTTTGGACAACTATCATTAATGTTATCACTGCAAGATATTTTAAAATTTCTGGAAGCATATGGGCATGAATGTCAGCATCCTCCTCCAGTAATGAGGCCCTAGTCACTTTCAGCTTCCTTTGGATGGGCTACATTGTCTGCATGCAGCAAATCAGATTCTAAACTGATAGACTATTCTGAATTCTGTCATTGAGGAAATTCAGTCAACACACCAACAGGAATGACTTTAGGATATAGAAGGAGATTTGAGTGCCGGGGAAAGTAATGGGGTTATAGGCAGAACTTGCAAACTCCATGCAATCAGCACTGGAGATCAGGATTGAACTGGGTCAGTGAAGCTCTAAGGTTTTGATTATGTTTCACCATATCAACCTCTATTTTATTTAAACAGGGCTGTTTGACATCATACTGAATCAAACACTGTCTTGATGTCAAGGACAGTCATTCTTACTTCATCTTACTTTGACTACTCCAACACCAGGTTCAAGAACAGCCACTTCCCTTCAGTTATTCAATTCTTGAACCAACTGGCAAAAACTCAACTATAGCATTTGATTAACACTCTGATCACTTGATATTTAACTTGACTTTTTATTTGCTCTAATTGCATTTTATTGTTAAAATTGTCTATAATATGTTTAATTTATGCTCTGTGTCTGTGATACCACTGTATGTACTGTAAACCTTTTATTGCACCCATGCATACATGTACTTACACATGTGACAATAAAATTAACTTTGACTTTTTGAATTTTTGTTTCTTTATGTGACCTGCTGAACATTTGCCACTGGAATGTTCTACTTTCTAAAATGTACTTTCTTTTACTTTAAAAATAGTACATTTAGAATGAAAAAAAAGAGATCTCATTGATATGAAGAATATATGGTCTTTTTCTGAAAGCAACTCTGTCAAATTAATAATTTAATTACAATAATGAATATATTGCTTGACCAACCCTTGTTCCTTGTATTAGCTTCTGAGAGACAAACAGGTACTGATAGCTGAAATCTGCACCAATCATCATTTGCTTTCCTGGACTTGGTGGTGCAGAGACATGTGGAAGGCCATTATAATTATGCCAAAATAGCACTTCTGACAGTACTTCATATAGGGATCCCAAACTGTGCCTGAGGTTGAAATTTCCTCTAACCAGCATTCAATGATAGCAGAAGCCAATGGCTATGCTAGAGACAAAAATCTCTCCAAAATTTAAAACTGTGATTTAGTGAAAATGTTTTAGGTAACTGTATTTATGTTTTGACATAAAGCATATGAATAGTTTGTAAAACAATGCTTTTCTTTGTACCTTGGTTCAGGTAACAATGATAATCCGATTCTGCTTTACCAGTCACAAGGAAATCTGTAGATGCTGGAAATTCAAGCAACACACACAAAATGCTGGTGGAACGCAGCAGGCCAGGCAGCATCTATAGGAAGCACTGTCGAAGTTTTGGGCCGAGACCCTTCGTCAGGACTAACTGAAAGAAAAGATACTAAGAGACATGAAAATAGGAGGGGGAGGGGGAAATGTGAAAGCTCTCCCCCTCCTACTTTCTTTCAGTTAGTCCTGACGAAGGGTCTCGGCCTGAAACGTTGACAGCGCTTCTTCATATAGATGCTGCCTGGCCTGCTGTGTTTTACCAGTTATGGTTTCTTCATGAGTTTACTAATATTTGAACTTTATAGAAGGAATACATGTCTCAAACTTTAGGCCAGTACAGATAGCATTAAAGGGACTGCTCTTTGATGAAGATAAATATCTTTTGTATACATGATGCTTTACTTATAGACAGGATATTGTTAATTGAATTAAGGTGGCATCTATCATTAAGGACCCCCATCACCCAGGCCATCCCTTGTTCTCATTGCTACCATCAGGTTGGAGGAGCTTCCATTATAAATGTTTTTGCAGTGTTACATAAAGATGTAATGGCATAGCAGACATGAAAGTTAGATTGAAAAATGGTAGGAGTGAGTACAGCTAATTGAACTATTTTCTATCTTGTCTTGAATTAGCTTGATATGTAAATTCATAGAGTCCATTGGCGTGATGCTGCACTTGGTGTAGAAGGTTTAAAATGGTGTGGAACAATTGCTATTGTTGTCAATCACATACTTCAGCATTTTGAACAGGGTACTGCTCTTCTGAAGATTAAATCTCACCCTTAGGATAGAACAGGGACCACACTGGCAGTGGTTGTCAAAATAAGCATTATAATTTATTTTATGCTTGGATTCTTCTAATTTATTTTATTCATCTTATTTTAAGATACTTTCAACTTGCCTTTGTTTTTATTTATGAACCCTGTATAATGGAGATCATAGAAGCTTTCTATTTCAAAGTGAAAGTAAATTTATGATCAAAGTTATATATATATACTGTTTAAAGAGAGGTGACTACATTTCATTCTCTCTCACCACAAAGAACCAAGCAGAACTAACAAACACTTTTGAAAAGACTTGTCCATTTAGTGGGCTCAACTAAGATTGCACTGACTGAGACTGCAGATGGCAAATCGTGCAGACAACAAGTAAAATCTTGGCAGCAGTTAGAACATCTTGATTCTGCATCAGGTTGATGTCCTGTCTGACTTGTACCACCAGAAAGTGGCACCTGGCTGAGTTTGGTGTGCAACGCATGCTTGAACGCACTCAATGCATACACACTAGGCGGAACTGCCATGTGAAATGTGAGAGTGGAGCTACTAGTTTGCAAAATGATTTTCCGTAGATGACACAGCTCATGTCAATTATCAGTCAAAATCTACTGTAATCTGCTCATGCTCCTCACAAGGGAGCCCTTTCCTTGCTACTGTCTATACTGTGAAGAACTGTGCGTCAGAAGGATGACGAGGAGGAAGAAGAAAGGAGGTATCTATTTTTGCCAGGAATAATTCACGTTCTATTAAATAAAGTTTCCTGGAGATTTACTATCTATTTATTGCTGGCCATCACTGTTCCTCTTAGTTACTCTGCAAAAATAATACTAATATAAATAATATTAGCAAACTGACTTATACATTAGTACTGCAAAGGAATGCCAAGTCATCATTGAATTAAAAACAACACCAAATATTTCACTGGTGTGAACAGTGAATTTTCCAGTATCAGGTAACTCACTCCAGAGGTGTTGCTGCCCCACTCTCACCAGTCCATACTGGGTCTTTTTCCACTTGTTTTTCCCTTTGCATCTACCCACAATTCATGTAACTGTCTTCCTGGGTTTCCTCTCCCTCGGGCAGGGGTTCCCAACCTTTTTTATGCCACTGAACCCTACTATTAACAAGGGGTCTGTGGACCACAGGTTGGGACCCCCCACCCAAGGATCACCTTCTCTGTCCTCTCCCAATATGGTTCCAAATGCTTCTGATGCCTCTGTAATCTGGCCACCCTCTGTTTCTACCCTTCACTATACACGTCCCAGATGACTCCAGCTGCCGCTGTTCTTACGTTTCACTGACGAGTCTCTATCATAACTCTTACCCCTTCTCCCCTTCAATCTGGCTCCATTTGCCTATCGACTCTCATATGATCCATTCATCACTTTCTTTAATTTGACTCTATTCTACATTGTTGTCTGTACCTAGGTACCTTGCTACAAGCTAGATTTTCATTGAACTATCCCTCACAGTGCTGGTCCACAGGACAATCATTTCGACTTGACAACAAGTCTGTGTCTCTTCCTTCTCCCTCACATTAACATACTGGCTATGTTCCCTTGACACTTTCAGTCCTGATGCAGATACCAACACAAAATGTTGGCAATACATCTTTCTCCATAGATGCTGCTTGGCCTGCTGAGCTCTTCCAGCAGTCAGTTTGTCCTCCAGACTCCAGCATCTGCAGGCTTGTTGTTTCTCAGATTATCATTCTTTTTGTCATCCTGGCTGGCCACCTTTAGTGTGTCCATTCACCCTGACCTTGTTGCTTCCTTATTGGAAGCCTTGTTTTTGAGCCCCTCACCCAGCAGTTCTGGCTTTGCACTGCACCATCATGACATCCAAGAAACAATGTGACATGGTCACATAGTGGTTACCATAACAACTAAGCTTATCTTTATCTTTATAAAATATTGGCAACAGGATGCCAGATAACATTGAAATGGATGGGAGCTCAAAGAATGCCATAGCGACAGAAAGCAGTTTTGTGTTCTAAAAAACAACCATTGCAAAGTAATAACACGGCAGCTCCAGTAATCTGTGTAATGACAGGCTTGTAGACTGAACTGACACCTGTTAGCTTCTCTGAGCATTGAACCTAGTCTGGCCTTCCATTACAATGCCTGAATAATGGGTGGCTTCACGTTCAATGGAAGCAAACTCTTCAGCCATCAAGTGAGCTTTCAACAGTGGAGCTTTCAACCACAAGGTCATTGTGATAAAGTGATGCAGCCAGAAGAGCCACCACCTTATTGCTCTGGTGACTGGATTCACTCCTAACCTCCTATGCTGTCCGTATGGATTTTGCATGTCCTTCTTGTGATCGTGTGGGTTCTTTCCTGGTGCTCTGGTTTCATTCCACATCCCCTATGTGTGGGGTTGCAGGTTCGTTGGACATTTGTGTAAGTGTGAATTGATGAGGATGGGGTAGGAGGTGGTGCCTGGGAGATGAGATACCAGGAAAAAAAATAGAGAGGGAATGTCATTGCACTGAAGGCAGTGAGCCAAGATGAAGACTTCCCAACGGACAGGATGACATCATCCCTGGACAAAACTGACACTGGATATCCTTTTGCCCCTTGACATTGCAGCTGGGCTCTGACAGGTCAGAAAGAACGTTAGAAAGTGAAATGCTTTGTCAACCACAGAACAGTACAACCTGGATCACAGATTACTGATGTCTAAATCTAATTGTTCATCTGCTCCTTGACTGAAATTGCTGTATTGTTTGCAAAGGAATAATGGCAATTCCATTATCGTTAGTTAGACAGCCAACTCTGACCCATCATCTTTCAAAGGGTTGATATTTATTTCAGTTGAAATCTCTTATTTTATGTTTCTGAAGAACAAAACACTTAAAATAAAGTCTATTACAAGGAACATGGAGGTAAAGAACTGAACAAAGTTATGGAAATGACAAATCTTCAGAATATAGATCAGCCCAGGGTATTATTGACTAGTTTTTCATATTTGCATTTTTATATGCTCTTTAAGGAAAACCTGCTAAAAAAAAGCCATCAGGGGAATTATAAAATAATCATGGATTATGGTATTACGGAATTCGTAGAATGTGTTAGTGACCCTATATATTCTGAAAGAGCTATTGAGTTACAAACTTTGCTGAATGTGCCTTGCCAAATTTTTAGAGTAATGTGTGGATTGTTATGGTTCTGTTACTTAATGCTTGCACAGAAATAATAAAATTTGCTAGTTTGATGTTTTCTGGCAAACTTAGAAAACTGGATGCTGTTTTATCAGTCACCTCACAAATGCCAGAGAAGGAATTGGCTGAACCAGTGACAAAGTTACTCATTTTCCATCTATCTATGAAGATATTCATAGAAAACACCAGCAGACTCAATGACAATGTGGATACAAGTAAACACATCCACAGACCTTGGTCAACATAGATAACTTAGCCTGCTGTTAGAGATAGAAGACTACATTTTGTGACCATTTTCATAGAAGGAGAAAAGAACGGTGTGGATTTTTATAGTCTTGCCTTGGGTCCTTAGCTCTCAGCACAGCATAGGCCATCAATGACCAACCATCTCCATCATTGTCCTCTAAAGTCGATGGAATTGTTGGAGTTCATAAATGCTTCTGCAATCCATTGTATCCACTGTACAGGGGATTGGCCTATGTAGCTTTACTAGATACCATGGTAAGGGAGGGCAGAATTTGATATTCATCTTAACAAAATGCAAGACTTCCTTCTGCATTCTCTCTGACAGAGACTTAAACATCAACATACCAATACCGCTCTAGGATGCTTCATTTTAAAATGCTAATATGCCAAGCGTCTTGAAGACCACATCAAAGCCCTGCAGATGCTGGAAATTTCAATAACAAAAAAGTTAAATACTGGAAGTGGGCAGCAAATAGAGCTGTTATCTCAAATCACCAATGGACCAGGTTCAATTCTGAACTGAGCTGCTGTTTGGAGATTGTATGTTTTCACAGTGGGTACAGGGGATTTCCTCCAGATGTTCTTCTAACTTCCAGTTTTCTGAAGACAAGCAGGATGATTGTATAATTGCCTCTAGTGCGTAGGTGAGTGGTAGTGGTAGGATCATGGTAAATTGGTGAGAATGTGAGAAAACGCTGTGGCAAGCATTTGGTCTATGTTGACAGATGACAGCTTTATTGTGACAAGCACAAAAACAGACCGGGCACTAGGACCTGGGGAGGGAACCCACTCAGACACATACAAATTGGGGAGGTGAATATTACACACCTGTTTATAGTCAGGGTGACCCACAAACACACAGGAATAATAGCTAAAAATGTACCAGTAAATGAACTTGGAAATCACACTATAATCCTATGAAAGCATTCTAAAACAAGAGCCAATAAGTAGTGCTGGCCACTAGGAATGCAAGTTTGGGCTGTCGACCGCACGTCCTTTCAGAGTACCACAGTGCCCTCACCTGGGGAACAGCCAGCCCCGGTAACCCCCGAGTCCACCACAAAAGTCCCAGTGGCAGTTGACACCACTGCCTGGCTTGGTGTGATGTGTCTGCAGCTACCCACACCCCATGGAAGGCACTGTTTAGTGAGGCAAGAGGCAGTGACATTTCCTCCCTTCAGCCTCGCGAGGTCAATGGTGGCCGAGGGCCGATATGGTGCCAGCTGGTCCTAGTGCAGCACAATTGCTTTCCACTTCTCAGGCAATTACACCTGGCTTACCACAGCAGAGATGGATTTGAGCACCTCTCCTGGCCCCTTCCAACAGCTTCCAAGCTTGGGGGATAGTCCCTTCTCCCAAGTACTGTTACATTGGCATCCTTGACTGGCAGCCTGGCCCCTTCTGGGACGTGCATACATCACAGCAGTGCGCAAACATCTCCATGTCCTGCCTACGCCCAGGCAGTGGAAGCATTCCCGCAACTTGCCCAAATTCTTTGCGAGCTCGAATTGACCAGCCCCCACCAGCCAATGCACCAACCACCAGTTGCAGGAGACATCTGTCACCATCGGTAAACTGACACCAGTGGAACAGCAACCCATCGTGTGTCTCCAACGTGCCCCATGGTGGGAATAGGGTTTTGGTCTCTGGATCCAGGGCAAGACCTCTCCTCTCCAGCTGCTGTCTCACGCTCAGCCACCCCTCACCCAGCCGCTGGTCAATGGGGGGTCCTACCTCGCAGCTGGCTGCCACCAGCGCCGCTTGCCTCAGTTCTGCTGCGATGCACTGGGCCTCTGCGCGGTGGGCTGCACTGTAGCAGGCTGCTGTGAAACCGGAGGTTACTGCCCCCACCATGTCCGCGTTCTGGAACTGCCCTTCAGCACCAAGGTAGAGTGTTGTCCCACACACAGACCAACCCCCCTCCCCAGAGGGAGAGCAGGTCCAGGGTCTTCCTCCCTCTCATCATGCAGTCTCAATGACCATAGCCAACTGGACCACCATTGTTGTCCTCCCAGGCTGGGATGGCTGGTCCATGGTGGGGAGAATACCGGGACGGACGATGGTGATGGTTGACTCCGTGTCCACCAACACACGGCAGTCCACGAATAAGCCTTGCTCTTCACATAAATGGCCCACCTGGAGGGGCAAAAAGAGAGGGATTCTGCTGGAGGTCTTGGGCAGCGCTGGCCACTTGGTGTTTCACAATGGCTGTGCTGGGCTGTGCTGGTGTGGGGCAGTCCTGGGCCACGTGGCCTGCCTTGTCACAAGGAGAGCAGAGGTTGCTCCATGGGCACAGCACTGGCTGGACCTACCTCATGGTCTCCTCTTTGTCTGTTTCCTTCTCCACCTCGATGACACGAGCCCAGAGTTGAAGCATGCGGGGCATTGCAGGAATGCCTTCCAGGACTAGAACTGCTTCTGCCAGAGCCTCGGCCAGTGAAGATGGTGATGTCAGGCAAATGTGCTGCTGAAGTGTCACTGCCTTTACAAAGGCCTGGAGGGCAAACTCTTCCTGGGCCTCGGAACGGAACTGGGGGTAGCCATGCCCAGTACAGTGGCGGAGATCTGCTGCGAAGGCTTTCTCCCACACAGTGCCACCGGCAGCCCAGTTCTTCCCTCATTGCTTCTTCCAGTGGCCCCTGCCTGAAACGCCACCCCAGCACCACTATGAAGGTCCTGTAGTCATGCTTCTCAGCCGGAGTTAGGCCAAGGAAGACTCAAAGGGCATCCCACTCCTGCACCAGGGCAAGGTGCACCGCCGTCTCGGTGGGGCACCACCCATTGTGCCGTGCAGCAAGCTTGACTTGCGCCAGGTAAGGCTCCATGTGACTGGTACCATTGTACGTGCGGAGCTTCAGGGTGGGCCTTGTGCCGTTAATGGCTGAAGCCTGTGGATCTACCTCTTACTCCAGCAACGTTGCTGGTGCCCGTCATGTTGCCTGTGCTCCCATGGCTAGAGTATTGGGTTCCCAATCGTGGGCTGTGAGAAAGGTGAGTGATGCACTCTACTGTGTCCCCCAGTTTGCGGAGCCTGGGTACTCTCTCAGGGTTCCCTGGGAAGGCACGATGCTCAATTCCCAGGTCCTTCATCCAGGTCAGCGCCCCATCTTTGGGAGCCGAGTCTGTGGGGGTGGACTGGGGTGTGGGGTGGGAGTGCAGGGAAGGAATACTGCTTGACTTATTCCCCAGGTCTTGAGGCTCTCCATCTGATGTCATAGCTCTTCCATCTTGCTGTCAATCTTCAATTCCACTCCTGACACCAATGTGCCAAGCATTCGGTCCATGATGACCGATGAGAGAAGCTAGTTTAGCTCAACTGCCGGTTTTATTGCTACAAGCACAAAAACAGACTGGGCATTATGACCCAGAGAGAGAACCCACTCAGTCACGTACAGACAGGGGAGGTACTTATTGCAAACACAGGTTACAGTCAGACAGTCCATAAACACACGTACAAGTAACTGTATAACTCATGCTAAAATGTAACAATGAATTAACCTGGACATACTACCATAATCTCACAAAGGCATTTTAAAACGAGAACGATACATAGTGCTGTCCACTAGGAATGCTGGGCTGGCCTGCACCACAATACTTTGGATTTGCTTATGTGAATACTTAAACAGAGTCATAGATTCTTACAGTAGAATTGGATCCTGTCGCCCCTTCGCCCATGCTGATAGTGTTTGGTAAGCTGCATTGGCTTAATGTTTAACAGGCTGCCCTGTCCATACGTAAGGTCTGTGCTAACAATGATGCCAAATTAAAATAATCCCGTCTGCCTGCACATAGCCTATATTCCTTGCCTGTTCATGCACCTGTTTAAATGCCTCTTAAGTGATACAGTCACAGCTGCTTCCCCTGCCTGTCCTCGCACCATGTTTCAGGCACCTACCACTCTCTGTGTAAAAAACCTGACTCGCAAATCTCAGTCTTTCCACACTTAAAATGTTGGAGGAACTCGGCAAGTCAGGCAGCCTCTATGGTAAGGAATAAGCAGTCAATACTTCGGGCTGAGACCTTTCATCGGGACTCTTAAATAATCTCTTCTAACCGATTTTGCTATTCAGTAAGATTATGCCTGTCACTGCTCTGAGTACTAAGTTCCTGTGTGCTTCACATATCCCTTGACAGTTTTTATGTCTAGAAATCTGTCTGTTAAACAGTTCGAACGGCTTTTCCTCTGCTGCTTGTTCTGATAGACAGCTCCATAGGTTCACCACCCTCTTCTTCGACAACTAGAAGTTGCACTTAGCGAGCAGATGAATGGTGGCGTCTACTGTGGGAGGAGCTGATGCGAATGAGACTCATTAAAAATAGCTTGATTAGGATGAGTGTAAATATAGATTCCCCGGGGGTCTTGAGATGTTCTAAAACATTGACCCCTTATTTGGCACCCATCCCACAGTGGGTCCCTCCTGCCCTCTCAACATTTTGGATGGCTCATTGAGATCACCTTTCATCCTTTGAAACTCTGATGAAGAGAGGCTGGCAGGGCTACTGCTTTACAGCTCCAATGACCAGGGTTCATTCCTGGCCTCCAGTGTCAATAGAGTTTTGCTATTCTCCTTGTGAGTGTGTGGGTTTCCTTCAGAAGTTCTGGTTTCCTCATGGTCCCCCAGCCCCCAAAACAAAACTCATGCTTTAACTGCCAAGTGTGAATTGCCCCTTGTGTGTAGAATCTGGGGTGGGAGAAACTGTGGGGACACGTGGAGAATGAACACTGTTTAGGTCAGGATTAATGTTAGGATGCTTATTGATTAGGCAGGCTTGTTGATCTGAAAGGCCTTCTTCACTGCTATATCTCTCTATAGTTTTTTTTTAGTGTCTGCAATTGGCTAAAGTTATCCTAACATAACATTCACAACACCCCAGGAATCAGTCCAATGAATCATTGCAGAATCCCTCTTCAGTGAGTATTTTCTTTCTTAGCTGTGTAAAGCAGAAACACACACAGGAATCCAGTTGTGGTTAAGGGAGCACACACCAATCCACATACAGGGGTCAGAAGTGGAAAAAGTGAGTAACTTCAAGTCCTGGGTGTCAATATCTCTGAGGATCTATCCTGATTGAACTCCAAAGAAGGCACAACAGCAGCTATATTTCATTAGGGATTTGAGTATATTTGAAATATCACCAAAGACACTCACAAATTTCTACAGAGGTTTTGTGGACAGCATTCTAACTGAATGCATCACCGTTTGGTGTGGGGCAGAGGTGGGGTTCGACTGCACCGGTTCAAAATAAGTTGTAGAGAGTTGTAAATTTAGTCAGCTCCATCACGGGCACTATCCTCCGCAGTATCCAGGGCATCTTCAAAGAGCGATGCTTCAGCAGGTGGCATTCATCATTAAGGACTCCCGTCAGCAGGTCAAGCCTTGTATCATTGCTGCCATCAGGAGAGAGGTATAGATGCCTGAAAGCACAAACACGAGGATTGGGGAACAGCTTCTTCCCCTCTGCCATCCAATTTCAGATAGAACCCATGAATATTACCTCACCTCTTGTTTATTTTTGCACTACATATTTAATTTTACTGCTTTATATGGGTGTGTGTGTGTGTGTGTACGTACTTAACTGTAATTCACATTTTTCCTCTATTATTATGTATTGCATTATACTACTGCTGCAACGACAACAAATTTCACAACTTATGCCAGTGATATTAAACCTGATTCTGATGGAAAATGATGGCGGTTAGTTTACACAGCACTGGCAGTATTCCTGGCTATTTTCCACCAGCTTTGACCTTATCATTGACCTTAATAGACATTTACTGTGCCAATTATATTTGCTTCAGGTGTTCACACTCAATTTCTGGGGATTTTTAAGATTGAGTACTGCTACTGGTATACAATGGCAAATTAATACTTCACAATTCCCAGTCCTCTCTTTTTATGAAGCATATTTATCAACATGATACATGGTAGTATACCCAGATGGTCAGGGGAAGCTTAACAGTGAGCACTTTCAGACCCCTGTATCATGCTCAATTTAAAAGTTGGCGGAGTAATAATATAGAAATATACATGACATTTTGACCTTTACTTACTCAAATGGTGAGGTTTGAAAGTCATCGCTATCAGGCTGCAGCCAACCATCTGTTTTGCTGCCGGAATGATAAATAACTTCCACTTTAAAAAACTCAAGTAACATCTTGCGTCAAGTTTTGCAATAGAAAGTAAAACATTGCTTGTCTTTTATTTCCAAAAGTCCAACCTTTAAACTAAAGAATATATTGCTGGGTGTGATGCAGGAATAATCGCAATGAATTCAGTAGAATCCAGACTGACCATTGTTAATTAGGTACTTTAGGGATGTCACGTGCACAAGCATGTAAGACCTGACAGATTTAAATTTCCATGCACATGCCTCGTGTTACAGGTGTGCAGGGTTAGGGTTCCTCAGTGAATTCTGCTTATTTCATATTCATTTATGGTTTTATTTCCCATCCACTGTTGACTTTTAGCTTTAACCTTGCATCTGCAGAAGTTTTATTTCAGTGGCCAATTTTATGCATATGGCTTCCATGGCATTTTCATGTGCAGTCCCATTGATTCCAAAAGGCCACATACAGACCCATTAGGAAATGTTTTCTGAAAAATGAATTACCCATAAGAACAGAAGGTTCTGCACGGAGCTCTGACTAATATTTATTTCGCAACCAAATGTGGCCAAAAATAGATTATCTGGTCACTTTCACTTGAGGCCTTGGTTGCTGCAATTCCCGCACGACAATATTAAGCAGATGACACTAAACCTGGAGGCATAATGGTGAATTTCTAAAAAGTCTGGGCAAGCTGGCAGAATGGGACTCATGACATTTAACACTGATGAAATAAGAAAGGAAGAATGGAAGAGGCAAGAGTCAACATTCTAAAATGGGTCCAAGAAAGAGATACCTGGAGATATTGCTATGTAGTTCATGTACAGTGCAAGGTTGAGAATGAATTGAAAAGCACTGGGGATCCTGAGATTCATAAATAGAGGGAACAAATATGAAAATCAAGGAAATGATGATAAATGTGTGCCGAACACTGATTCATCTGTAAATGTATTTCTTGAATCTCTTCCATCTCTGCGAGCCTCATTGAGTGAATGTTAGAAAGGGTCCACTTGAGATTTATCAGAAGGATTTCAAAGAAGTGGGATTTTAGTTTTAAGGTTTCATAAGGCAGTATTTATGTTGCTGCCAGTATTTTGGTGTCAGGTAGACAGAGGAAACAGAATGGGTTAAGTGATGGTCAGTCCCAACACACACAGATGGTACTGACCCTCTAGCAGTCCCTTTTTGAAAGCATGATGTAAAATAACAGTTGGCAGTGGGATATTGCTATGAGGTCATGTACTTGTTTTGCTTTTAAAACAAGTGTGTTGTTTATGAATAAACCTCACCTATTCACTACAACAAGTTAGAGTGGCCAATTGACTTGCCGACCAGCAGGTCTTTGAGTTGTAAGAGGAAACCAGAGCAAGCTGAGGAAACCAATGTGGTCATGAAAACTCTTCACAGAGTGCAAAGGAGGTCAGTGCTGAACTCTGGCCTAGCACTGTGAGACCTCTGTGCCACCCTGTCCCAACTGTGAATATCAACATTACCTTCTTTTAAAAATGTATGAAGTACACATCTGATCAATACCATTGCCTATTCTGGATATGGCAAAAACTGAACTGTCAAAATGCAATCCACTGCATGCATTAAATTTTCAATCTGTTTTGAGTTCTTTTGCCCACTTTTCTCTCTAAAATGGATGCCTGCTTCCTTTATCCTGTAAGTATTTACAACACAGATTAGAATAGAAAATTGTTTCTACAAACTTAAGGAATTGTTTCCATTTATATTTAGTCACAACAAAAGACAAAAAACTATTTCAAATGTTCTAAGGTTGAATTTAATGTCAATGTATACAATATACACCCTGAAATGCTTTTTCTTCATAAAACATCCACAAAAACAGAGAAGTGCCCCAAGAATGAATGACAGTTAAACTTGAAAACCCCAAAGTACACCCCCACATGTAAGCGGTGGCAAGCAACAATCCCCCCCACCCCTCACTGGCAAAACAAAAGGCACACTGCAAAAAATTGCGTTTTGAGTAAAACTGGTCCTATTTTAATACTCTTGTCAGAATATTTAGGGAATGTTGAATTTAATGCTAAAGAAATAAGATCATTTAGCATACTTGTACTATTTAGATGACATTGAACAATCAATTAAATAGTTGCAGAGCAGATTGTCCCACAGACAAGGGACTTATTGGAATCAGTTTGATGAATGGAAGCATTTAGTAAATATTTCATCCAGGAATGATTTGTGTCAGTGCAGTTGTTCAATCACAATATGATAATATAGAATGGAGAAAGGGTGGGTTTTGCACATGCAAATATGCATTAAGTGTCATCAGGAGGAAATAAAATCCTACAGTAAGATTCTCAGTTTTATTCAGTTTGATAAGTCAGCATCTGCAGTAAAACAATTAAAATATAGAAACAAATCTTTGGCAGAAAAGTAGCTGGAATAAGTGTCTGTTTCATACTGAAGCTACAGAAAGGTTGTTGCATAAATACACCAATATGCCTAGCTCCTCCAGAAGGGATATGACTTTGAAGTATCACATTAAAATGAAAGAAAGCAATCCTTACTCTCTTGGAACATTGCAAGTGGCTCTTTCATAGTACAATAAACACGCCACTCACCTTCATAGAACATTACAGTACAGTGCAGAGCCTTCTGTCCACAACCTTTTAACCTACTCTCATATCAATCTAACCCTTCCCTCCAACATAGCTCTGCATTTTTCTCTCATCTATGGGCCCATCTAAGAGATTTTTAAATGCTCTTAATATATCTGTTTGTACCACCACCCCTGGTAAAGCATTCCGCGCACCCACCGCTCTGTGTAAAAGAAACTTGCTTCTGAAATCCCCCTACACTTTCCTGCAATCACCTTAAATCTATGGCCCCTTGTATCTTCCATTTCTACTCAGGGATAATGATCACAAATGTAACCCAATAAAAAAAAATTATTACTTACTTCCTCTTGCTGCATGGCTTCATGGAATCAAAGGCTGTGTCAAACATCAGAATAGATTGGGAAATACTCCGGCATTCTTAAGTGTCACTGACCTGAACAAGGTGTTCCCATTCAGTGGGAAAGATCTAAGTGGTGAGAAGCTATCTCTAGAAAGCTCACTGGCTAACAAGAGTTTGCACTCTACATATGACATATATACAATGATTTGATCACTGCCATGGAAAAAATGGAACGTACCTTTGGTGCAGCCAAGTGTAAGAGCTTTAATGTCAGAAAAAATAATAAAACCAAGAATGTGTGCAATCAAACAGGGTTCAAGAGGTTGCAAGTACTCTATTGACAAAAAGTCATCCAAAGGTCCTTTCAAAGGTTATCCAAGTTACTATTAAAAGTACTTTTCTCTTCAGAAATGCCACTATCTTTTAACCTGTGGCTATAATTGAAAGAAATTCATGTGTTCTTCATTTCTGAAATTTGAGAAATTTGAATTAATTGGTGGAAGGGTCAGAGGAGAGTGAGGAAACCAAAGAGTAGCAGAGATTTGCAATAGGTGAGGGAGGCGGTAACTACCCTCATACAGTACTTAAATGAAAATGCATGACAAACCAGATGTTAGCAAGTTCAAATCAAAGTTGAATTCCAGTTTATTGCCATTGCACAGGTGCAGTGAAAAACTTACTTGCTGCAGCACCACCATATCGCAGTATTTGCAAGATAAAATATAAATCAAACACATACACAAGTTTTACAAGATAGAACACAGTTAAAAGAAAAAAAATAAGTTTATTTTAGTGCAAAGGATAAAAGTGATCATAGATTTGCTAAACTATAGTGATTAGGGCTGTGTTGGTTGGTTAAAGATCTGAATGGTTGAAGGGAAGTAGCTATTCTTGAACCTCGTGGTGTGGGTCTTCGGACTTCTGTATTTCCTGTCCAATGGTAATTGCAAGAAGATAACATGGTCTGGATAGTGGGGATCTTTAATGATGGATGTTCTATTCTTGAGTAATGCTAGTAGCGGTGTTTTGGTTAAAATAAACATGTTACTGTAATACCTGTGTAGTGCTTGCCTTATCTAGAGTGACTGGTTGCTGACTCTTTATGAAAAAAATCAAATTACATAGTACTACACTGGGTGCTAATGGGCCATCAGAAGCTCTAGGAATCAGAGGGAAGTAATGAATGGAAAACATACACTCTAGAGGTAAGTTTTGTTTATAAAAATAGCAAAATATACAAAATATTTATAAGAAAAATTCAAAATTTCTGTATTAAGTTCCAAATCTCAAAGTTTCAAAGGTTCAAAAGTCCAATTTAATGTCAGAGAAATGTATACAATATACATCCTGAAATGTTTTTTCTTTGCAAGTGCCCATGAAAACAGAGAGGTGCCCCAAAAAATGAATGACAATTAAATGTGAGAACCCCAAAGTCCCTCCCCCAGCTTCCCCCTCCTGCAGCAGCGAACAACAATCCTCCCTCCTCCCACAGGCAAAAAAAATAAGCATCGCACTCAAGTGTGAACAAAGCAAAAGCAAAGATACAGACTTGCAGTTACCCCAAAGACTTTGCATTTCACACTGGCATTCAACATGCCCCAGGTTTTCTCTCTCCCTAATAAGGGAGAGGGAGGTGTCTCCATTCTCCCAGTGAGCGGGGAGACATAACAAACAAATCACTGGTTCACGATGTAATGTTGCTTATTTTGAGCTCTGTGCCTGAGGATCGCAGGTCTTCAGGCCCACAGCAGAAGATTTGTTGACTCCCCTGATGACACACGGGTCTCCTGCTGTGATACCATCCCTCGATCTGTCCGTCTCCAGAGCCCTGAGATCTGAGGCTTCCGAATATGAGCCGGACTGTCAGGCTGAACCCTTGGCGTGCCGAATAACAGCCAGTTCTGAAACCCCGAGAATGGGTCCCTTTCCCACAAAGAACCAAAGTCAGCATGTAACTCCAGGTCAGGGTCTTCAAAAGAACCCTGAAAGGGAAAAATAACAATATTAAAGATGGAAATAGAGCTGTTTCCAAACATGCAAGCAAAGGAGTCACCATTTAGTGCCATCTTAACTCCACCTCTGCCTCAGTTAGCAAATGAAAACTTTATAGTTCGAATCAATGAGACTCATTGGTGGTGGTGGCATCCGTGGGTCTTGAGAGACCATGGATTTCCGCCTGGAGTTTCCAGGGCGCAGGCCTGGGCAGGGTTGTATGGGAGACCGGCAGTTGCCCAAGCTGCAGGCCTGCCCCTCTCCACGCCACCGATGTTGTCCAAGGGAAGGGCACTAGGACCCATGCAGCTTGGCATCAGTGACGTCGCAGAGCAATGTGTTGTTAAGTGCCTTGCTCAAGGACACAAGCACACTGCCTTAGCTGAGTCTCGAACCAGTGACCTACTAGTCTGATGCCTTGCCCACTAGGCCATGCGCCAACACTAGAATAACCTTTACTACTCCAATTTCACTAACTAATTATGTGGTAACTTCTACTTTGAAAAAAGGACCACTCGACAACTTCATGCCCAAAGGAACAACTTTATCTGGGATGGCAAAACCGATATTTACATGCAGAGGCTTTCACTGAACCATACTGCACAGCAGAGAGGCTATACGCATGCACATAGGACAAGAAAACGGAAGTAAAACGCCCCCAACCCTGGAACCAGCCTCTCCTTACAAACAGCTTCCCCTCGCGAGAGTATTGCTATATTACCATTATCCTAACTAGTATTAATTTGTTTTTATAACACTCACATTACAATACTTCTCCCCCCCCCCCCCTTTAAATTCCAACATTCCCCAAGTGCAAAAGAACTGGGAAACAAAAACAGTGCTGTCCGTACCCCTGAAACTTACATTAGTTTACCAAAACAAAACACCTGAAAAAGTGGCAGATTCAACATTTAGTCTAACAGAAAAGGAACTGTCCAATCAAACATTCAGAATGTCAGGAGGTTTGCGAGAACGCTGTGATCTACGCTCTACCCCCAGTGACCCAGCAGGCACAGCTCTTGGGCTGTTTTGGGTGGATCTGGTAGTGGGGGCATGAGAGGGGTCTGTGTGCCTATGTGAGAATGTCCATCCTCCTCAGGGGACCCCGACTCCTCTGCCAGTGTCTCTCTCTCTCTGGCAAAGTCACTGGTGGACATGCTCACACAGAAGTCTGTCTCATTATTGGAACTCCGTGAAACTGTCTGCCTCTGAGCCTGTATCATAATGCAGGCGTACATGGTCCTGATGTCTGTGGAAAACACGTCCATCAGTCAGCTTAACAGCATAGGAGATTGGACCACTCTGCTTAAGAATAACCCCAGGTAGCCATTGCCAGGGGTATATCTATGGAAAATATCGTCTATGGTAAGCACTGAAATTGACCCCGGTCTAAACATCTGACACTCATCTTTTAGATAACTTTAGCATAATATCAGCTCAAAGATACAAGTCAAGCTCATTAATCTTTTAATTAACAAATTATGGCACCACATGAAAATCGTAACTGAACTTTCCTTGCTTTCACTGATGCAAATTGGTCTATGATGTGATCAAAGTCAGTTTGTTTCAGTTTTTTCTCTTTCTACATTCAGCAGAGCAAGATCACAGAATCTGCTTTGACCCATGGAGGCTCTCAAATACGAAAGTATTAGTTTTAACTCGCTGAGTGATCTCTCACAGCTGGCGATGGAAACTGCGATAGTTAGCATTATCTGAATAGCAATGCAAAGATTGAGGAAGACAATCTCATCCCCATACTGAACAATAACAACAAATAATAAACAATAAATAAACAATACTGAAAAATAACTTCAAGAAGCTCTTCAGGTCTTGATATTTTCATGACATTTTGATGACATAATGACATTTTGTCATTAGAAACGGGGATGGTGCCGGTGGAATGGCATATTGCTCATGTGGTTCCATTGTTTAAAAAGGGTTCTAAGAGTAAACCTAGCAATTATAGGTCTGTCAGTTTGACATCAGTGGTGGGTAAATTAGTGGAAAGTATTCTTAGAGATGGTATATATAATTATCTGGATAGACAGGTTCTGATTAGAAATAGTCAGCATGGACTTGTGCATGGAAGGTCATGTTTGACAAATCTTATTGAATTTTTTGAAGAGGTTACAAGGAAAGTTGACAAAGGTAAAGCAGTGGATGTTGTCTATATGGACTTCAGTAAGGCCTTTGACAAGGTTCCGTACGGAAGTTTAGCTAGGAAGGTTCAATCGTTAGGTATTAATATTGAAGTAGTAAAATGGATTCAACAGTGGCTAGATGGGAGTTGTCAGAGAGTAGTGGTAGATAAATGTTTGTCAGGTTGGAGGCCAGTGACTAGTGGTGTGCCTCAGGGTTCTGTATTGGGTCCAATGTTGTTTGTCATATACATTAATGATCTGGATGATGCAGTGGTAAATTGGATTAGTAAATATGCAGATGATACTAAGGTAGGTGGCATTGTGGATAATAAAGTAGGTTTTCAAAGATTGCAGAGAGATTTAGGCCAATTAGAAGACTGGGCTGAATGATGGCATATGGAGTTTAATGTTGATAAGTGTGAGGTGCTACATTTTGGTAAGAATAATCCAAATAGAACATACATGGTAAATGGTAGGGCATTGAAGAATGCTGTAGAACAGAGTGATCTAGGAATAATGGTGCATAGTTCCCTGAAGGTGGAATCTCATGTGGTGAAGAAAGCTTTTGGTATGCTGGCCTTTATAAATCAGAGCATTGAGTATAGGAGTTGGGATGTAATGTTAAAATTGTACAAGGCATTGGTAAGGTCGAATTTGGAGTATTGTGTACAGTTCCGGTCACCAAATTATAGGAAAGATATCAACAAAATAGAGAGAGTATAGAGAAGATTTACTAGAATGTTACCTGGGTTTCAGCACTTAAGTTACAGGGAAAGGCTGAACAAGTTAGGTCTTTATTCTTTGGAGCGTAGGAGGTTGAGGGAGGACTTGATAGAGGTATTTAAAATAATGAGGGGGATAGAGTTGACGTGGATAGGCTTTTTCCATTGAGAGTAGGGGAGATTCAAACAAGAGGACATGATTTGAGAGTTAGGGGGCAGAAGTTTAAGGGTAACATGAGGGGGAATTTCTTTACTCAGAGAGTGGTAGCTGTGTGGAATGAGCTTCCAGTACAAGTAGTAGAGGCAGGTTCAGCATTGTCATTTAAAGTAAAATTGGATAGGTATATGGACAGGAAAGGAATGGAGGGTTATGGGCTGAGTGTGGGCCAGTGGGACTAGGTGAGTGTAATCGTCGGCATGGACTAGAAGGGCCGAGATGGCCTGTTTCCGTGCTGTAATTGTTATGTGGTTATATTTTGACCCGGCTTGATAGCAACATTCTGCAATCAAAAATTTCTTCATATAACTTCTGTCTATCAACATCAGAGCTGTACAATTCGCCCAAATTTTCACACTTCTTCTTTAGGTCATTACTGTTGGCGTCGTAACACAGTCCCTCGACATCGAGAAGGAACCCAAACTTGGCGTCAGTGTCGTGCAAATGGGTGAACCTTTCATCCATTCCTCTGTGAAGATGGTCGAGTGTTCCCTTCATGACTCCTTCCATTTTCTCCTTAGCTGTTAACCCAGCGTCTCTCGAGTTCTCATCAGCCATTCGTTTCTTTCGTCTCTGATGTCATTCAACTTCAGTATTCCATTCTTGACAGAGACTGACTCCTACTTCGAGTGACACACTGACCAACACTTCTCTTTCATCATAAAAACTTGTAGCAGGTGCAGGCTGGAATGTGTCAAACTACTTGTTCCAGGCTTTTCAAAGAAGGGCATGAAGAACTTGCTCGACTACTTGGCTTCCTCCGCCTCCAACTTTTGTCTCTTCCATATTTCAGCTCCACTTTCCTTCTTCTTCGTGAAGAAATGTTCCATGGTCTTCTTACACCATGCTCTGAAATAAGGCCATCCTAGTGCTTCTCGCCCATGATAATCAAAGACAGATCATACATCTGAAGAAAATTCTTTTTTTCACTATCCGAGGATGGCTTGTCTGACTTTAATAGAAACGGCTCAGTGGCGCCCCCCCCCTTCAAATGGCACCCAGAGTTCCTGCCATACCTTCCATACCTTAGGTACCCCACTGGCCATTGCTAATTGTTGTTACTGTTGAAGTTTCTCACATAGATATTGTCATCCAGTTTTAACTGTCTCCCTCGCCCATGTTGATCATGTCCCTCCTTCTGCTTTTCCAGCTTTCTCTCTACTTTTCCCTTCATGTCCGGGCGCAACAAGTCCAATCTTGACTTAGGCCTATGCCTCATCAGCATCTCTGCTGGAGTGTGTGCAGCCGTAGTTTGTGGCATGATGTGGTATTTAAACAGGAAACGTGAAAGCCGGGTACTAAGAGAGTCCCTTGTCATCCGCTTCGGGCCTTCCTTCACTGTCTGAAGAGCCCGCTCAGCCAAGCCATTTGAGGCTGGGTGGAAAGGGGTTGTCTGAATGTGACGAATGGCATTCTGCTGCATGGACTCACCGAAAAGCTCACTGGTGAACGTCGGGCCATTATCAGTGACCAGAGTGTCAGGCAACCCGTGGACTGCAAACACTTGCCTGAGTTTGTCTATGGTTGAGTGGGCTGTGATGTTACTAATGGTGTGAGCTCTATCCATTTGGAGTGCACATCCACCGTTACAAGAAACATCTACCCGATAAAGGGGCCAACAAAGTCCAAATGTACCCTAGACCAGGGTTGGTCTGGCCATTCACATGGGTGCAAAGGAGCTTGTGGTGCCATGTTCTGACTGATCTGACATTGCGTGCATGATTTTAGATTGTTCTCGAGACAATGTGAGGGCCCAACCCTGTGTCCTGGCTGAGGCTAGCGGTGGGATGCATCTAGTCTCACTGAACAGGCTCATCAGTGGTTTATGGTCCATATAAGTTGTGAATACACGTCCATAGAGATATTGATTAAAGTGTTTGACCACAAAAACAATGGCCAGACCTTCTTTGTCTAGCTGTGAATATCCCTTCTCAGCAGCCGTCGGGGTATGTGAAGCAAAACCAATAGGCTTCTCTAACCAGTCCTCCGTTACGTGTGAGAGAACTGCCCTGACTCCATAGGACAAAGAGTCGCATGAAAGGGTGATCTCCTTGTCTGGGTCATAGTGAACGAGCGGCTTCGCTGAGTGGAGGAGTTCTTTCACTTCCTTGAAGCCTCCTTCTACTCTTCACTCCACCGCCACTTAGTGTCATTGTGAAGCAGCTTATACAGTGGGGCCAAAACCTTTGAGAGGTCCCGAAGGAACTTGCCATAATAACTCACCGTGCCCAAACATGATCTGAGTTCAGTGACGCTCTTGGGGCTTGGGGCCTCTTTGATCGCTCTCACTTTGTCCTCCACTGGGCAGAGCCCCTCTGCTGTGATCTGGTGTCCAAGGTAGGTCACACTCAGAGCCAGGAACATACATTTTCCGTGTTTCAACCGCAGCCCTGCATCTGAGAGTCTCTTCAGTACCTGTTCTAAATCAGCCAGGTGCTCCCCCTCCGTGGCTCCCGTGATCAAAATATCATCCAGATACACTGCTAAGTGCGGAATCCCCTACAGTAAAGAGTCCATTGTCCTTTGGAAAATGGCGGGGCTAGACACCACTCCGAACACCAGGCAATTGTATTTGAATAATCCCTTGTGTGTATTGATGATGACATACTCCTTTGAATCCTCATCGAGCAGCAGCTGTTGGCAGGCGTGGCTCATGTCCAGCTTTGTGAACAGCTTATCCCCTGACAGGGTCACAAACAGGTCATCCACCCATGGCAATGGGTATTCCTCCAGCTCAGAGACCTGATTCACTGTAAGCTTGTAGTCCTCACATATCCTCACTGTTTTATCTGCATTCAAAACTGGAACAATAGGAACCGCCCACCTTGAAAACTGGACGGGCTCAATGACGCCCAGCCCCTGTAATCATTACAGCTCCTCCTTGACTTTGTCTTTCATGGCAAAGGGCACCGACCTGGGCTTAAAAAAATGTGATGTGGCCTCAGTGTCGACATGGAGTTTCACTGTCAAGCCCTTCAGGGTGCTCAGCTCGTCCCTGAAAACGTCACTATACCGACGTAGAATGTCCTCCGTTGTGTGTACATACATAATTTCATGCCAGTTAAGCTGGATTTTGTGAAGCCAATCACATCCCAAAAGACTGGGCCTGCTGCCCTTAGCTATCACCAGCCTGGCTTCAGCCTTCTGACCCCCGGCTGAAATATCCACATATAACACCCCTAAATGAGGAATGGGCTGCCCCATATAGGGTCCGTGTTTGAGCTTTAACAGTCTGATGGGAGGCAGGTTGGATCCCCATGTCCTCCTGTAGGTCTCCTGACTAATCACCGATGCAGTAGCCCCTGAATCAATCTCAAACTTAACGTCCTTTCCCCTGACAGTGACTGTGGCATAATATGGTTCAGGTGGTTCCTCATCCGTTTCCACTCCGATCATGTTGTAGGCACACGCTGCCTCTTCGTCTGCTTCCCCTAGGTGGTGTGTGGCTGCCTGAGCCTGTTGAGCTTTCCCCTGCCCAGGCTTAACCTTACCCTTTGAACTCCTGCACTTTTTAACTAAATGTCCCTTTTTGCTACAAGCATGGCAGACAGTATCTTTGAATTTGCAATCATTTGTATAGTGCGTCCCTCCACATCGAAAACATTCCACCCGCTATGTCTGTTTACCAGTCTCCCTTCTGACTTGTGCACTGCCGTTGACTGCGACCTCCCCACCCCCCCATGTCCTTTCTGGATATCCTTAGCATTATTAGCAGTCATCTCCATGCTTTGGGCAATCTCTAGGGCTTTCTTGAAAGTCATCAGTGGGGTTTCCCCCAGCAGATGGTGTTGTATGGCGTCATTATTAATGCCGCATATCAATCTGTCATGGAGCATGTCATCCAACACTGCCCCGAAATCACAATGCTCCGACAGCTGCCGAAACTCGGCCACAAAATCACCCACAGACTGACCTGGCTTCCGGACATGGCTGTGAAACTTGAACCGTTGGACTGTCACCAAAGGCTTCAGATTGTGGTGGTTCCCCACAAGCTTGACCAGTTCGTCGTATGGAATTTCTCCCGGTTTCCGCGGTGTGGCTAATTTCCTTACAATTTGTACGTCTTTGCCCCACACACACTCAGGAGAATAGAGTGCTTCTTACCCTCCTCAGTAATTCTATTAGCACAGAAAAAGTGGCCCAACCTTCCCTCATACTCCAACCAGTCCTAGTTCCCCTCCATAAATTCACCAATAGTCCTAAACATAGCCATCTGAACACGAGGCTCCTTGCTCTCTGCACAGCTGCTCCTACATAGCCGCCTAACTAGCCAGCACACTGTAGCTTAGCTAAGGCTAACAACAGAAATGAAACGGGATGACACGTGCAAAATACCAGTTCACCTCATCGCCAAAAATATATGGTAACTTCTACTTTGATAAAGGACTACTGGACAACTTCATGCCCAAAGGAACAACTTTATCTGGGACGGCAAAACCAATATTTACATGCAGAGGCTTTCACTGAACGGCAGAGAAGCTATACACATGCACACCGGGCAAGAAAATGGACGTAACCCCTCCCCCCCCAACCCAGAACCAGCCTTTCTTTGTAAACATCTTCCCCTAGCAGGAGTATTGCTATATTACCATTATCCTAATTAGTGTTAGCATTTTTTAATGCTCATATTACAAAAAATCAGATCTAGCATTATTCCTATTTAAAGGTTTACTGGCTAATATTTGCCTTTTTTATTTATCTCCAGTGTGGTGAACTACATATACCTGTCTGGACACGCCCCCCCCTCCCCCGCTGACTGCTCCTGTGGCTCCCCCCACAGACCCCGGTATAAAGGCGATTGGAGACACCGCCCCGGCCTCAGTCTCCAGGATGTAGTGTGGTGGTCACTTGCTGCTTGTTCTTTCTACCAGCCAATAAAAGCCCATATCTCACCTCGCGTCTCTGAGAGTTATTGATTGTGCATCATCCAGTTAGTTAGAAAACTAATTGAATTCTTATTTTTAAATATTATGGTTTACTTCAGTTTCATTTCAGGTCAGTATGCAGACAAATTCAAATACAAACCCCAAAAAAATATATACGTAGCTTGACTCCTTTCACAGCAAAACCTCCAAAATCACAACTTTTAACCAAAATAAATCTCATTCAGTCACTTATCGAGGGTCTTGCAAAATAGTCAATTCTCCCAGAAAATCAAATTCAGATCCTTCAAAACAGAAATTAATATATATATCCAACCATATTATATCCTCTACTTCAAATGTTTTGTTCCCACCCTGGTTCTTCATCTTGGGTAGCTTGCCATCTTGTTTCTTGGTTCATTGGATAAAGTAGTGAGTCATCCATGGAAAGTCGATTCACAATACTTACGTAAGAAAAAAAATGAGCTGTATACAGCAGGATTACAATCTGTAATTTCTTATACACATTCTATTTTCTATTTCAAAGCAACTCAATATCACATTGTCATTTCCAAACATTTTTCGGATACAACATGATCGAAGGTATTTAGCACACAAATTATACAGTCAGAACAGTAAAGGTGTTTTAACTCACCAAATCCCTAGGAATGATTTAACAGAACTAATTCCTGGTTACACGGTAGAGATCTTGGACACTATTCTCTGCTGATATTTTCTTATTACAGCAGATGTCTGTTATAGCCGGAGTTTCAATAAATATTTTATTGGCGTTGTTTTTTCACCCTTTGAATTTCTACTAAGTAGGGTAGAGATACTAAATACTAACTCCACTTTAACAGTTTTTATCTTTAGTTAGTTTCTGTAGTTTGCTGCATTTCTGTCACTTGTCCACATCTTGTCAGCCATGCCTCACTCTTGCATAGCTATTTTTTTGAAGTTCCCTTTTTAAAAAAATCAGTAAACCTTGTTTTCATCCCTTCACAGGTGGAGATTTCTGACTTTACATCTTTGAATTTAATTGACCTGGGTTACCTTTTTGTAGAATAAATATTTCTGATTATATAGTTTTCTTGTCCTTGCAATATGGATCTGTCATTAAAGATTGGAAGGTAATTCTTTCAGAAAGACCTCTATGCTAATCTGTCTAATTTGGCTGATTCTAAGTGTGGAGGTGAACAGGCCACTTTATACAAGGGGTTTTTACTCACCTATATTAGTCTTTCAAGAAGGTTTTCTAAAGCTTACTAAAGATGGAGAATTGTCTGGTTTCCTGTTAAATAACTATGATAATAATGTCAATAGGGTGTGAGAGAGAGAGGGAGAGAGAGAGGGAGAGAGAGAGAGAGAGAGAGAGAGATTGATTTAACAATTATTTCCCAAGAGCTCACCATTCACATTGATTATCATGTTCCATTGTATTGCATCATTTTTTCTGATGTGTTTAATTCTCACACACAGACATGCGGTTTCTTAAAAGACTGACAGACTTTCTGGAACTGTTTCCCTAAACATTGTTGAATTGAATTGAATTGACTTTGTTTCTTACATCCTTCACATACAGGAAGAGTAAAAATCTTTATGTTACATCTCCATCTGAACGTGCAATGTGCATGTTATAGTAATTTGTAATAAGTAGTCTGTACAGTGAGATATACGACAGAACAGTCAACATAGCTTAGAAATACAATTGTGCCAGCATGAATGATCAGCCTGATGGCCCAGTGGAAGAAGCTGTCCTGGAGCCTGTTGGTCCTAACTTTTGTGCTGTTGTACTGCTTCCTGGATGGTAGTAACTGGAACAGTTTGAGGTTGCTTTTTATGCAGCTGTCGCTGTAAATGTCCTGAATGTCCTGCTGCGTGTACACAGAGCAAAGTAAGTCGGACGGGACAATCAATATGTTTCCAATCCAACATTACAAACTCTACACATATTACAAATGGAAAAGATTAATTTGGCTTTGTTTTTCATGAGAATAGTTCAGGGAAATGTGGATTTCAGTTAGAAAGCGGTATATTTTTTTTTAGTTCCTAGAAAGAGAAACTCCACAAATGAAGTTGACCAGATAAATATAGAAGAAATAATTGAATTATTTATGAGCTAATTAAGTGGAAGATCTAAAATTGGCTAAGTAGTCATTGCAGTTCCCTGGGACTGTCAATTCCAGCAAAGAAATAGTGCTGTGATTTTTAACTTCAACATTGTTTATTAAATTCGCTCCCCAGGGATTTGGATTCAGTATTTAGGCTGAGAGGCAGAACAACTGCAAATGCTAGAAATCTGAAATAAAATAGGAAATTACAAACTCTGAGAATGGTTAACTCCTGGGGTGCAGTGGTAGCCGGAACACACCCGGCACATCTTCAAGCAAAAAGCCGAACTAAACAAGCTAATTAATGAGGTGCCGTCCAGGGTGATTTGAGTATCTTAGAAGTTGCTGATCTCCTGGGATTTTTACACACAACAGACTCTGGGGTTTACAAAGAATGGTGCCAAAAACAGAAAAACATCCAGCGAATGGCTGTTCTGTGAGCGAGAACATCTTGTTATATCCACTTGCTGGTTGTTTTTTTTTTGTTTTTGGCACCATTCTTTGTGAACTCCAGAGTCTGTTGTGCATAAAAATTCCAGGAGATCAGCAGTTTCTGAGATAGTCAAATCACCCTGGGCGGCACCTAATTAATTAGCTTGTTTAGTTCGGCCTTTTTCTTAAGGATGAGCTGAACATGCTCCAGCTAGCACTGCACCCCTGGTTAACTCCAAGGTAACCTTGTCAACCCATCTTCTCATTGCATGGATGTTCCCTAACCAGCTAAAAATTGTAAGGATTCTTTGATTTTATTTTGGAAGGGTGTTTCACCTGGAAAGGCTGTTGCACCGCGATGCTACATTATGTTTGTAACGTTTAGCCAAAACTCCAAATGCCCTTATGTTATTTTGAAAAAAGGACAAGGTTATTGTCATAACAAATGTTTAGCCCTCAAGTAAGGCTCTTGCATCTGTAGTCAGGGCTTGTCAAATGCAAATTGGTTCATACTCTTCCTATATTACACATTTCAAAAATATGTGTATAATGCCCTGGTTCATATTTTATACTATGATCCTATATGTATTTCATTTTGTGCTAAACTGTGCAAGCTGCTTGTTTTCAGCTTATGTGTAGGGTATTGTTGAAGATAAGGGATGAGGAGAAATGTGTGCCGTTCAATTAGGATGGTCAAATTAAGGGGAGGTTTCTCCTGTGAGGGACACTAAGGGCTTGAGGCTTTTGTTTGTGAGGAGATGAAGAAAGAAGATGCTGGGGAGAACCACTCATTTGGTGGGAGACCCATTTGTTCGCGATGGATTGCAAGTGATGTTTAGAAGGTGACGTGAGCTTTCACGTTGACCGAGGGCCCAGCACAGAGAAGCTCAAGATGAGCTCCAACTTGTGCACATTTGACTATGAAATCAGAATGGGTCCTTTTCTTTTCATTATTCTTTACTAACCCTTCAATTAAGATTCATAAATATAATCCCTTTAATCATATGCAGTGTACTGCCTGTTATTTTGTGGCAATAATTTGTAACAGGGTAGCGAATGACACAGCATCCACACAAATTGGGGTTTGATGTGGGATCGAGCGTGCCTCTATCTCACGAGTTTGGTGGGGCTGAAGGTTGTCTTTCCTGGACTTACGCAGTCAAGGAAACCAGGGTGTTTCACTAGTTATTGCTATGGCTTATTAGTGTCAAGGTACCAAAATGCAATGGAAAGCTTTTTTTTTGGCGTTTCATCCAGGCAGATGTAAGTACACTGAAGTAGTAAAGGGAAAAAAATGCAAAGTAATTGTGTTTCTGTTGCAGACAAATTGGTGTGCAGATAAGCAAATAAGTTTAAGGGGCTACAAAGAGGTAGATTCAGAGTTCGAGAGTTCATCATTATCATACGAGAGATCCGTTCAAGAGCGTGATTAGAGCGAAGCTGTCCTTGAGTTTGCTAATATGTGCTTTCAAGCTTTTGTTTCTTCTACCTGATGGAAAAAAGAGAGGGGGGCAGGGAGGGAGAGGGAGAGGGCTGTGTAGGAGTGCTGTGTAGGAGTGCTCCTTGATTATGTTGCCTGCTTAATTCAGTCTAAAGGATATTGAGACATCTGGAACCTAGAAAAGTACTATTAGAATATAAGTTTTATTTTATAATAATTGAAGGATCTTGCAAAATGCAAACAAATATCTAAAGCAGCAAGCACACTCTACAAACTCTGCTGTTTGTCTGATGGAGATTATTATTTATTTCTCTTGAACAATGAGGTGAATATATGAGCCTTTCCATTGCAGCACAACAATGATTAATGCTGAAGTCCCATAAAACATTTACACAAAGCTGTGTGCCTGTTGCAAAGACACCATAATTCACTTTTGCCTAACTACAGTCACTTTTGAAGTGCAAAGGTTCTCCTGAGGTTCTGCAGCGACCTGGCATATATGCCACATCATAGGGCTAAACAATATATAACCTGCTATATTTTAGATTGTGTTTTATCCTTCTACATTGTAGCCTGGGGATTGTGATGAAGGCGGAACATTGCTCAGTCAACTACCTATTACTTAATTATGCCAGTGAGCACTTGCTAACGTATTTTATTTATTTTTTTATCAATGAGAATAACCAAGAAGACAAACTGCAACTGTTACATTAAATTTTAATGCTCAGGTAGATGCTCATTATAAACTGGGTTACATGGACACTGATGTATGTGGAGCAGTGTTCAAACAGTGAGTTCACCCTTGAATTGAAGTAGTAGCACAGTCTGCTGAAATAGCAAGGGGCCTTGAGTTCCTGCACAACATAGTCAGAAGGAACACATGCCAAAACCTGAAAGCTTAGAGGCAAATTGTTTCTGGAACTTTGACCCTTGTGGCTTCTAATATTTCTAGTATTGTGTGCAGTTTTGGTCCCCTAATCTGAGGAAAGACATTCTTGCCATAGAGGGAGTACAGAGAAGGCTCACCAGATTGATTCCTGGGATGGCAGGACTTTCATATGAAGAAAGGCCGGATTGACTAGGCTTATACTCGCTGGAATTTAGAAAATTGAGGGGGGATCTTATTGAAACGTATAAAATTCTAAAGGGATTAGACAGGCTAGGTGCAGGAAGATTGTTTCTGTTGTTGGGGAAGTCCAGAACGAGGGGTCACAGTTTACGGATAAAAGGGAAGCCTTTTAGGACCGAGATGAGGAAAAACTTCTTCACACAGAGAGCGGTGAATCTGTGGAATTCTCTGCCACAGGAAACAGATGAGGCCTGTTCATTGGCCATATTTAAGAGGAAGTTAGAGATGGCCCTTGTGGCTAAAGGGATCAGGGGGTATGGAGAGAAAGCAGGTACAGGGTTCTGAGTTGGATGATCAGCCATGATCATACTGAATGGCGGTGCAGGCTCGAAGGGCTGAATGGTCTACTCCTGCACCTGCTTTCTCAGTTTCTATATTTCAGAACCAGCTATTAACAAAGGTAGGTAGTGTCTGTGAAAAATGCAATGCATATAAAAAATATTCACCTTTCTTGGAAGTTTTCATCTTTTATTATTTTACGACATTGATTCACAGTGGATTTAATTTGGCTTTTATTGATATGTATCAACAAAAAAAACCACTCGTGTCAAAGTGAAAACAGATCTCTACAAAGTGATCAAAATTAGTTACAAATACAAAACACTAAATAATCGATTGCGTAAGTATTCTCTACCCCTTCCCTTCGGTATGACACACCAAATCATCACTGGTGCAGCCAATTATTTTTAGAAATCACATAATTTATTTAAATGAAGATCACCATGCCATGTGCAGTCAAGGTATTTCAAATACCTGTACTGAAAATACATGTGAATCTGGAAGGTCCAACTGCTGGTAAGTCAGTATCCTGGCAAAAGCCGCACCAGGAAGACATAAGGACACTGCAAGCAACTTCGTGAAAAGGTTTTTGAAAAGCACTCAGGAGATGGTTACAAGAAAATTTCTGAGTCACTGAATATCCCTAAGAGCACAGATACATCAATCATTAAGAAATTGAAAGAATATGGTACAGTTGTAAACCTGCTTAGATCCGGCCGTCCTCAAAAACTGAATGAACATGCAAGAAGGGGACTAGTGAAGGAGGCCCCCAAGAGATCTATGTGAACTCTGGTGGAGTTACAAGCTTCAATGACTGAGATAGGAGAGACTGAGCATATAACAACTGTTGCCTGGTACTTTGCCAGTTGCAACTTTATGGGTGAGTGGCAAAGAGAAACCCACTGTTGAAAAGAACTCACATGAAATCTCAGTTAGAGTTTGCCAGAAGGCAGGTGGGAGACTCTGAAGTCAGCTGGAAGAAGGTTCTATGGTCTGATAAAACCAAAATTGAGCTTCTTGGCCATCAGATTAAATGCTATATTTGGCATAAGCCAGACACTTCATAACATCAAAAACACAACATCCTACCGTGAAGCATGGTAGTGGCTGCATCATGCTGAGGGGATGCTTCACTGGTGTAGGCTCTGGAAAGCTTGTGAAGCTAGAGGGTAAAATGAATGCAGCAAAGAACAGGAAAATCCTAGAGCAAAACCTGATATAGTCTGCAAGAGAACTACGACTGGGGAAATTTGTTTTCCATCAAGACAATGACCCCAGGCATAAAGCCAATGTTACACAGGAATGGCTTAAAGACAACAAAGTTAATGTTCTGGGGTAGCCAAGTTAAGAGTCCAGACCTCAATGCAATTGAGAATTTGTGGCTGAACTTGAAAAGGCTGTTCACTCACAATCCCCATGCCATCTGACAGAGCTTGAACAGTTTTGTAAAGAACAGTATAAAGTTTTGTAAAGAAAATTGCATTGCCCAGATGTGCAAAGCCGATAGAGATTCATCTGCACAGACTCAAGGATGTAATTGTTGCCAAAGGTGCACCTACTGACTTAAAGGGTGCGACTACTAATGCAACCAATTATATTGTGGTTTATATTTGTAATTAATTTATATCACTTTATAGAGATCTGTTTTCACTTTGACACAAAGTATTTTACTGTTGATCAATGTAAAAAAAAGCCAAATTAAATCCACTGTGTTTCAACGTTGTAAAACAATAAAGCATGAAACTTTCTAAGGGGAGGTTGTCACAACCACGGATTTGGCAGCACAGGTGATGCAGCAAAAGTGCTTGTGAATTTGCATGTGTCAGCTAATTATTATTTAATTGTGATAGTATTTAACTCCATACTTGTTGTCGTAGTGCTTGTCAAGACTTGGACAGATCACAGCAATGCTTCGCTGCCTGTTTGTTCCTGCCTTCCCTGAGAAATTGGACTTCCGAGTCGACTGACTCTGAAGACTAACGGTACTCATTTAATGTTTAGATTTTCTTTTCAGCTGCAGTGTAGGCTTCGTTTTTCATTTGAGAGTTTTAGTTAACGGCCCTATTTGACCTAGTATTTATTGTTTTATTTTCCCTTTAACACATTAAAGTTTGTGAACTATCGACCGGCTTCAGTGTCTCTCACTCCGCACTTGGGCCATACCCGAACCTGGTAACAGAGCTGAATACTTTTTGTACGCACTTTATTGAAGGATTAGAATTTTGATGCAGAAAAAGTTCAAAAACTCCAGGTTCAAACTAAGTTTTTTTTTAATCAAAGTACATATATATCACCATATACAAACTTGAGATTCATTTTCTTGCAGGTATTCACAGTAAGACAATGGAATCAGTGAAAAACTACATACAAAGACTGACAAAGAGCTGATCAGCAAAGGAAGACAAACTGTTGTAATAAATGAATCAAACAATCAACCTATCTACTGAGAACATGAGTTGTAGAGTCTTTGAAATTAAGTCCATTTGGTTGTGAAATCAGTTCGGATTTGAGATAAATGAACTTATGCAATCTGTTTCTGGAGCCTGATAGTTGAAGTGTGATAACTTTTCCTGCTCCTGGTGGTATAGGTTCCAAGGATCCTGTACCTCCTCCTTGATGCTAGCAGCAAGAAGAGAGCATGGCCTGGATGGTAGGAGTCCTTGATGGTGGATGCTGCTTTCTTGTGGCAATGCTCCCAGTAGATATGCGGGATTAGTGGTGAAGAGGGAGAGGTTCAACCTTTTATATGTTTTTATGTATACAGACATAATAACTGGCTTCCGAATATTATATCTGACTTGCATTTTTACAAGTCACTTTGGTAGTTGTGGTTTGAAATATTTTCATTGAAGGTTTGCATTCCTTTGGAGAGCTTCTATGTTTCAGAAATTAACTTTTACATGATACAACAGGGTTAAAAATAAAAATGTCCAAAAGGTAAAGGAGTGATTGGATAGGTAGGACTTGTTTAAGAGACTGTGGTAATGTGACATTATGAAGGGAATAGACAGTCATTGCATTTCTCCCACAGAAAGCATGTCAAAATAAAAATTCAAAAGGGCATCAAGATCAAAAAAGTATAACCTGAGATGAAGATGTCTTAAAAGGATTCAAGTAGTGAGCTTTTTTTTTATAACAGAGGAAGTGGTTGATATCTGGAACATGTTGCCAGAGGAGGCTCTGGAATCAGATACAATTGTTACTTTTAAGAGTCATTTTGACAGACACTTAAATAGGCAAGGAACAGAGGATGTAGTACAAAAGGGAGCAAATGGGAATATTGTGAATTGACAACAGGGTTGGCATGCACATGATGGGCCAAAGGGACAGTTTGTGTGTTGTAGGTGTCTATGACTCTGTATTTCTCTGTGATGGATCGCATCTGAAAGATTGGATTGGCTCATGTTGCAAGTCTGGCCCCAATTTATTCACAAGTAAAGGTTCAGGTGAAGTAAAAATGCCCCAAACTGAGATCCTTCACCAGGACTAGAAAAAAGAGGTGAGAAGTCAGAGTAAGAAGGTGGGGGGGGGGATAGGATGTGATAGGTGAAACCAGGGGAGGGGGGAGGGATGAAGTAAAGAGCTGGAAAGTCAATTAGTGAGAAAGATAAAGGTCTGGAGAAGGGAGAATCTGATAGGAGAGGACAGAAGACCATGGAAGAAAGGGAAGGAGGAGGAGCTCCAGGGGGAGGTGATGGGCAGGTAATGAGATAAGGTGACAGAGGGAAATGGGAATAGGGAATGGTGAAGGGGGTGCAATATTACTGAAAGTTGCTCCTCCCACCTGAGTGTGGCCCCATCACAGCTGCAGAGGAGGCCATGGACAGACGTCGGAATGGGAATTGAAATGGGTGGCCACCGGGTGATCCTGCTTTTCCTGGGGGATGAAGCATAGGTGCTCAGTGAAGTGGTCTCTCAATCTACGTTGGGTCTCACCAATATACACGAGGCTGCACCGGGAGCTGTGGATATAGTATATGACCCCAGCAGACTCACAGGTGAAGTGTTGCCTCACCTGGCCGACTGGTGGCACAATGGCACAATGGAACAAAGGCTCCCGAGTTCGAATCCAAGTCGGGCTACACCCGAGTACGCTTTCCATCCATGCCGGGTTGAGCATTGAGCTAGCCACTCAGCCTCATTAAAAAAGGGTCAAGTCAGGAACATTCATACCATGCCCCGGGTAATCCAAAAGAGACCAATCCTGACACCATGCGCCAGACAAGAATGGCTGACTGTCTGGTGCAACACGCTAAAAAAAAACCTGGAAGGACTGTTCTGAGAGTAAGCACTCAGCACGGACTAGAAGGGCTGAGATGGCCTGTTTCCGTGCTTAAATTGTTATATGGTTTTGGGCCCTGAATAGTAGTAAGGGAGGGGTTGTGGGGCAGGTGTGGCACTTGTTCCACTTGTGAGGATAAGTACCAAGAGGGAGACCAGTGGCGGGGAAAGACTGTACAAGGGAGTGATGTAGGAAAAATATCTTTGCAGAAAACAAAAAAGTGGAATGGAGGGAAAGGTTTGCTTGGCAGTGGGATCCCCTTGGAGATGGAAGTTACAGAGAATTATGTGCTGGACACGGAGGCTGGTGGGGTTGTAGCTGAAGAGGAGAGCAACCCTATCCCTGGTGGGGTGGCGGGTGGATGGGATGAGGGCAGACGTCCGCGAGATGCTAGTGAGGGCAGCGTTGATGATGGAGAAAAGAAAGCCCCTTTCTTTGAAGGAGGAGTCGTCTCGGTAGCTCTGGAATGGAAAGTCTATTCCAGAGAGCAGATGCAGTGGAGCTGGAGGAACTGAGAGAAGGGGATGACATTTTGTCAAGTGACAGGCATGAATTCTAACTTCTATGGGGTTACCAGGCAAGGTCCCAAATGTTAAGTTTTGGAACTCCAAAACATAAATCTAATTGAAATATGAATATGGAGTCAGGAATAATGTCTGGTTTCCTTTTTACTTTAAATGATGTTGCAGGTATGACATGGTGGCATGATGACATATATATACTATTAATATTAACCCTCAAAAGAACAAGAATACTTAATCAAACTGTATGTTTACAATATTACTCAAATATTACTGAAATAACAAATACACAACACCATTAACAGTACTAGTGTGGGATAGAAGTTTTGGGATATTATCTCCAATCTATTTCTGTTTCTTTCGGATCTGGATTGTGAAGAATGGCTGTGCATTTTCAGATTTCTTGCATTCATAATTAATTATTATCTGGAAAGAACTCCTTGCAAAATCCTGCTTTAATCCTATTAACAACAGCCAGTTGTTGAAGTCTCTGTCTGTTGAATCTCCTTACCAAATTGGTAACCTATTGCTCTCCCATTAAGACATACCTTAAGATGGTCCACATTGATCAAATTACTTGGTCTCCAATCTCAACCTTCTCTCACGAGGTTCAGTAATAGACTTTGTCCAGTAGCTCATGTGTGAAGCATTTTAAAGCATTTTACTCTGCTGAGATTATTGATTACTTTGGAAGTAAAAGTTGTTGAAACATTATAACAGTTAAACCAGAGAACTGCCAACCTTAGATAAAATGAAAATGCTGGAAGTGCTCAGCGGGACGAGGCCTAATGTTGGATTCTAAACACAAGAGATTCTGTAGATTCTGGTAATCCTGAGCACAACACACAAAATGTTAAAGATTAATGTTAAATGCTGGAACATTTCAGGCAGAGTCTTTGAAAGGGAATAACCATTCAACGTTTCAGTCTGAAACCCTTCATATGACTGGAATGGAAGAAGAAACTGGAATAAGAACTGGGGGAGGGTAAGGGAGCCAATATTAAATACTCCAAATTCAGGTAACCTGATTTCCATTTGTGAGTTAGCCATCTATCTGTGTTCAGCAATTTTTCCCTTTTTTCTTGCCTTTTTTCCCCTTGAAATGTTGGTCCTTCTAGTTTAAGATGGTGCTGGTGATGCCCAGTGACTACTTATCAGTAGCAAACAAAACAAAGAAAACTACTAAATAACTTTCTAATAACATTTTATTAATAGCAAACTCTGCTGACAATGGAGAGATGAACAGAGACAGAGGTGAGGCATAGTCAAGGTGAGTTGAGATGGAGGCCGGGTCATAGCGGAGTCGAGGCATCCCGGAGAGAGTAGAGGGACCTGACGTTTGATTAATTTAAGCACCAGGTCAAATTGGAAAGGTTGGGTACTGGCAGAATCATGACAGCAGGGTCTAGACTCCAGAGTGGTTTGAGAATAAGAAACAACCGAGGTCTGGACATTTTAAGCATTGGGCTAGATTGAAAAGGTCAAGGTGTTGGGAGTGGCCGGTCCTGCCCAGTTCTGTTCTATTCGCTGTTCCGCAACGTTTATTCGGCACTGCATTGAACGGAAGCTGTGGCCTACTCCAGCTGTAGTGATACCTGGCTTTGTGGCTTTTGTAAAACTTCAGTTCTGAACGCTGTTTTGCTTACTCTATTGTTTGCACAAATTGTTTTTTTCTCTTTCCGCACACTGGCTGTTTGACAGTCTTTTTCTCATGGGTTCTTTTGGGTTGTAGCTGCCTGCGAGGAGATAATTCTCAAGGTTGAATAATATATGCATACTTTGATAATAAATGTACTTTGGATCCACCTAGCATAACCTGGAGGGCATATTTTCCTGCTCTGCATTTTACAACTCCTACATTATTTTGTCTATATTCTCACTCTCTAATAACTCTCATCCCAGTGGTTACCCTTTCAGACAGATCTCCTTGCACTCCATGTCAAAATCTTAACAAGCTTCTTTTGTCTTCCATCCATGTTCTGTTGAAGGGTTTTTGACCTGAAATGTTCTCTTCTCATAGATGCAACTAGACCTGCTGAGTGTTTCCAGCATCATTTTCATTTTAGATTTCCAGCATCTGCAGTTCTTTTGATTTCCAACTGCCAATATCAAACTCTTGTTATGTTTTTCCCAATGCTATGCAAAATCAGTGAAATTGCCTGTAGTATGGGACTTAAGAATGGAGAGTAATGTTTTATTTAGCAGTGCTTCAGTGCTTCTTTATGAACATCTGCTTCTTAGACCTTGCCCATATGAAACCAAAATAACAGAGTAGAGTATGAGATTCCACTTCGTGCAAAACCTGTGAAGTTCGTACCATGATATCCCTCAAGAGGGACGCAGGCATGGAATTACTTTACATAGTAAATGCTGAGTTGTTTCCAGTGTTCTTGTTTACTTATTCATGAGACTAAAAAAAATTCAAAACACAACCAAATGTATTCCCCTCTTCTCCTTGCCCACAAAATCTACCCTTGACCGATTAATTGTCAGCCTCGGTAAAACTGAACGGAAATGGGGAAAATGCAGAGTTTCTCGGAGCTTTCTCTGCCCGATCTATTCTCATCAGATTTCCATGTGTTGTGGTGAGCCTAATGTCGCTCTGCTCATATTCAATTTTTGCAACAGAAGGACCTTATAATTCTCATCAGGGGAAAGCACTATGCATTTGCAAGAGATTGCTTATGTAGATGATTCAACGTCATTATAAAGTGCAGTAACTCACCTTGTAAAGACTAAATTGTACTTCTCAGATTGATGTAAGCAGCCTCCTGGATTTTTTTGCAAGCTATTCGCTCATTCAGAACAGTCCATTTTAGCAGAGCTATATTCTTTCCTTCCTCACACAAGGTGCTGGAGTAATTCAGCAGGTCAGGAATCATCTACACAGTTGACATTTCAGGTTGTGGTGCTTCTTGGCCCAAAATGTTGACTGTCATTCCTCTCCTTAGATCAGAATCAGAATCAGGTTTAATCTCACTGGCATATGATATGAAATTCATTGTTCTTGTGGCAGCAGTACAATGCAATACATAATAATAAGGGAAAAACATGAATTACAGTTAAGTATACATACATTTAAAATAGTTACATCAAATAAGTAGTGGAAAAAATATAAATTAAAAAGTAGTGAGGTGGTGTTCATGGGGTCAATGTCCATTAGAACTTAGAGGGCCGATGGGAAGAAACAGTTCCTGAGTCGTACAGGGTGTGCTTTCAGGCTTCTGTACCTCCTCCCTGATGGTAGCAGTGAGAACAAGGCATGACCTGGGTGATGGGGTCCTTAATGATAGACACCACCTTGATGAGGCATCACTCCTTGAAGATGTCCTGGATACTACAGAGTCTAGTACCCATGGTGGAGCTGACTAAGTTTACAACTCTCTGGAGCTTCTTTCGATCCTGTGCAGTAGCCCCCACCCCACCCCCATAACAGGCAGTGATGCAGCCAGTTAGAATGCTCTCCACAGTACACCTGCAAAAAATTGCAAGTGTCTTTGGTGATAAACCAAATTTCCTCAAACTCCTAATGAAAAATAACTGCTGTTGTGCTTTCTTTGCAGCTGCATCAATGTGTTATACCCAGGATAGATCCTCAGAGACATTGACACTCAGGATCTTGAAATTGCTCCCTGACCTGCTGAGTTCCTCCAGCATTTTGTATCTGTTGCTCTGGATTTCCAGCATCTGCAGAAACTCTTGTTGATTCATTACTCACTCAGTGTTGTTATCCAGAGATAATTTAAACTCAGTAAAAAAGCTAGCACCTGTAATGGTGATTGTGAACTACCAGATTGTTTAAAAAGATCTGATTCAACCGTGCTCTTTAGGGAAGCAAATCTTCTTTCCTTGCCTGGTTTGGTCTGATTGTGACCCCAGCCTCAAAACAATCTGCCTGAAGATTAACTTAGTTCAAAGGTTATTCTTAATGAGCAATAATTGATGGCCTTTCTTTTAACAACTTCATTCACCCTCAGCTGTTTGTGTTTAACAAGCAATTGTAATGCTGTATGTATAGTGCTCCCAGTAACCAGGAAGGGTCAACCGAAAGATGTGAATAACTATTGTCTGGTAGCCCTGTCCCCACACATCATGGTGACTAGAGAGGCTGGTCCTGGCTCACTTCCGACCCCTGGTCAGATCAGCCCTTGATCTCCTTCAGCTTCCCTACCAGGAGCACTTTTGAGTCGATGATGCTGTTGTCATCTACCTGCTGAACAGAACCTACTCCTATTCGGATAAGCAGGGCTACACTGTTAGGATCATGGTTTTTGATTTCCAAAGTGCCTTCACTATCATACAGTCTTCATTGCTGGGGTAAAAGCTCCATTCAATGCAGGGTGGAACTTCCATTATATCCTGGATAATGGACTACCTGACTGGCAGACCACAGTTTGTGTGGCTTCAGAGCCGACTGTCAGACATGGCAATAAGTGGCACTGGGGCCCCACAGGGAATTGTGTTGCCCCCCCCCCCTTACTGTTTAACCTGTATACCTCAGATTTTAGATACAACTCTGAGTCATATTATCTGCAGAAATTCTCTGATGACTCAGCAATAGTTAAGCGTATTAAGGGAGGACAGGAGGATGAATGCAGGGCCCTGGTGGAGGACATGGTCATTTGGTGAAAGCGAGTCAAAGGAGATGGCAATGGACTTTAGGAAGACTAAGCCTGCACTGCTCCCTGTTACTACTGATGGTGAGGACGTGGATGTGGTGAGGACCTGATGGTACCTGATGATGCACCTGGATGACAGACTTGAGTGGAGCACCAACACAGAGGCCGTGTACAAGAAGGCCCAGAGAGGCCTATATTTCCTGAGGAAAGTGAGGTCCTTTGGAGTATGCAGGCCTCTCCTTCACATGTTCTACCAGTCTGTTGTCACCAGTACAATTTTCTATGTGGTGCTGTTCTGGGGCAATGGCATCAACATGAGTGATGCCAACAGGCTCAATCAACTGCTTAGAAAGGCTGGCTCAGTTATAGGAGAGAAACTGGACACACTGGAAAATCCTGGCCATTCTGGACAATGTTTCTTTCCCTCTGCATGCCACCTCGGCTGAACAGAGGAACACCTTTAGTAATAGACTGATAACTGCACTGCTCCAAAGATTACTATACAAGGTAATTCTTACCCTTAGCCATTTGTCTCTATAATGAGTCAACCTATAGCCAGGTAAATGATGACCTCCTCCTGTTGGACTGTTTCAGGAAACTTATTTTTTTTTTAATTCTTTCTTACATCTCTCCTTATATTTGGATATCTTGCACTTATAATGCTACTATGACACTGTAATTTCATTTGGGATCAATAAAGTATCTATCTATACTGATCTTCATCTGAAATTTGATTTCATTGAAGTAATAATTTATTCTTATTTTCCAAAGTAGTATTTTATTCTGACTGGAATGTTACAATGAGATCAACTTCATTATTCTAATTCCATTCAGATATTACGTGTCATCCATATTCTTAAATTTGCAGCCTGTGTGGCAGAACTATTCTCACGGAAATGGAAGGTTGGAGATTCCAAAACATTGACCCAACAATGAGGTGAAGAAGTGGCACTGTATTCTCAAATTGGGATTGCCTGTATCTCGAAGCACTGAAACTTTTGTCCTACTGGCTAGTACGGGGAAGGAGGTTGAGAAGATTTGCCAAGAGAACTTTGGGGGAGCTGCCATACGACCTGTTCATTTTAAATCCTGTCTTACTTTCAAGATTTAACTCAGACAACGTTTTATTTAGTAATTCACACCAAGTACAAGGAAGCATTACTTAACAAAGACAATAGTTGCATTAAGTTCCTCAGAACCTTGGAGTCTTGCCACCTGAGTGATCATGACAAAGACAGCATCTGTACCCGGTTGAAAGCTGTTTCCCTCCCTCTTGTTTTTTTTCTCCCTTTGTCACTGAGTCCATACATTACCTATTTGATTTTACATGTTAACCTATCTCCAGTTGTTTCAATAATGCTTTTCACATTTGATTACTACCTCTGTTTATTCTTTTGTTGATTGAAATACTGCTCAACATTGTTCTTTGCTGTCTCGCACACTGAATGTAACCACAACATTAATTGCCTTGCATGTTGTTGAAAATGTCATTTGTTACAATAATATTGGTTATTTTAATGTTTCAAACCCTCCTTTGTCTTTAGCAACACATACAAAATGTTGGAGGTGCTCAGCAGATCAGACAGTGAACAAACAGTTGACATTTTGGGCCAAGACCCTTCTGCAGGACTGAAAAAGGGGGAAGACAACAGAATAAAAAGGTGGGTGAAGGGGAAGGAGGATAGCTGGAAGGTGATAGGCAAATCTAGGTGGGTAGGAAAGGTAAAGGGCTGGAGGGGAAGAAATCTGATGGGAGAGGAGAGTAGACTATGGGAGAAAAGGAAAGAGGAGGGGACCCAGGGGGCAGTGATAGGCAGGTGAGAAGAGGTAAAAAGCCAGAATGGGGAAAAGAATATAAGTGGAGGGGAGGGGAAAAACTGCTGGAAGGAAAAATCAATATTCATTCATGCCATCAGGTTGGAGGCGACCCAGATAGAATATAAGGTGTTGCTCCTCCAACCTGGGGGTGATCTCGTCTTGACACAATAGGAAGCCATGAACTGACATGTGGGAATTGGAATTAGAACATTTGGCCTCTAGGAAGTTGTGCTTTTGGTGGCTGGAGTGGAAGTGCTGGATGAAGCGTTGAGAAAAGTTATGTCTGCCCTTTCGTTGAAATGACTGCTCCTCCTTTGTCCTTTCTATTTTTAATTAGTGTTTTGTCAATAAGTTACCCGTTTTGATTCCCATACATCTTAAATATGTCCCTAATAGGTTTAACCTGCTAATTCTATCTGGGATACTCTTCCAGTATAAGGCTGTGGTCTAAATTACTGCCCTGACCTGCACAGGCTGCAAATCTTAAACATACGTAAATAATTTTCACTGACTGTGTGCCTTCAGGCTTCTGTACCTCCTACTGGATGGAAACAGTGAGAAAAGGGTATTGCTTTTTGATTTAACTGACCATTGCTTTGCCTCTCAAACTTGTACCATATTAATACATTTGCATGAAGGATGTTAACACTGTTTCATATCACCATTGATATTAAAACACTAAGATACATGGAAAGCACTTTAAATAAAGCTCATAAATTTAAACACATTTCAAACCACAAGACTGTAAGAGACAAAAGTAGCATTGAGACTGTTCTGCCATTCTATCATGGCTGATTTACGGTATTATCCCTCTGCCCCATTCTTCTGCCTTTTTCCCATAACCTTTGATGCTCTTCTTAATCAAGAACCTGGGCCTCTGTACTTCCCTCTGCAACTGGATCCTCGATTTCCTAACTGGAGGACCACAGTCTGTGCGGATGGTGATAACATCTCCTCCTCACTGACAATCAACACTGGTGCACCTCAGGGGTGTGTGCTTAGCTCACTGCTCTACTCTCTATATACACATGACTGTGTGGCCAGGCATTGTTCAAATACCATCTATAAATTTGCTGACAATACAACTATTGTCCGTAGAAACTCAGGTGGTGACGAGAGTGCGTACAGAAGTGAGATATGCCAACTAGTGGAATGGTGCCACAGCAGCAACTTGGCACTCAACATCAGTAAGACAAAAGAGCTGATTGTGGACTTCAGGAAGGGTAAGACGAAGGAACACATACCAATCCTCAGAGGGGTCAGAAGTGGAGAGAGTGTATTGCCTCAAGTTCCTGGGTGTCAAGATCTCTGATGATCTAACCTGGTCCCAACACATCAATTATAATCGATCGTTATAAAGAAGGCAAGACAGCGGCTATACTTTATTAGGAGTTTAAAGAGATTTGGCATGTCAACAAATACACTCAAAAACTTCTATAGTTGTACTGTGGAGAGCATTCTGACAGGCTGCATCACTGTCTGGTATGGAGGGACTATTGCACAGGAACGAAAGAAGCTGCAGAAGGTTGTAAATCAAGTCAGCTCCATCTTGGACACTAGCCTACAAAGTACTCAGGACATATTTAGGGAGTAGTGTCTCAAAAAGGCAGCATCCATTTTTAAGGACCTCCAGCACCCAGGGCACCCTTTTCTCACTGTTACCATCAGGTAGGAGGTATAGAATCCTGAAGGCACACACTCAGTGATTCAGGAACAGCTTCTTCCCCTCTGCCATCCGATTCCTAAATAGACATTGAAGCTTTGGACACCATCTCACTTTTTGTTAATATACAGTATTTCTGTTTTTGCATGTTATTTTAATCTATTCAATATATGTAATTGATGTACTTGTTTATTTATTACTATTTTATTTATTTTTTTCTCTGCTGTATTATGTATTGCATTGAACTGTTGCTGCTAAGTTAACCAATTTCATGTCACATGGCAGTGATAATGAACCTGATTCTGATTCAATATCCACCTTAAGTATACCCAAAGGCATAGCCATTAGGGTTAATAGTAAATAATTCCATGGATTTACCACCCTCCGGCTAAAAAAATTCCTTCTCCGTATTCTAAAGGGACATCTTGTATTCTGTGGCTGTGCTCTCTCATCATAGATTCCTGCACTATAGGACATGTCCTATAGCTTACCTCTTGCAATGCCACGGTGCATTTCGGAGATGCTGCAAACTCCCACTTCACGCTATATGTGTTAGTGGTGGAGGGGGTGACTGTAACTGTTGAAGCACTGTCTTGGCAAAATCCTTCAGATTCACTGGAGGATGAAGGAGTTGATATTAGTGCCTCTCCCAAGCAAACATCACCAGCATTAAGGCTGTTGGTACTTTCAGTCTTTGAGCAGCTCACATATTTTGTGTGAATGACACCAGACTCATAAAACTGCTTCATTCCAAAGCATTTTGTGGAAATAGACTATCAGCTATACTGAAAAAGATCCAAGGATGTACTGGAAGCCTCAATTGCAATATCTTTTCTAACACCTGGGAATCTATGGATCATGGCTGCATAGAGTAAAGATGCATAATTCAAGATGGTATTGAGAATTTTAGTTAAATTCTTGTGCTTTAAGTATGAACTCATTAGTTAAGCTCTCATGCTGAGACAGAAATATTGTGTTTTGCACTTGAACACAAAATTCCAGGTCAAAATTTCACTGTTGCACTATCAGACATGAGATTTTTAAACAAAGGGTTTGTCTCTTCTGTCAGATCTAAATTGCCAAGGCACAATCCAGAGAGCACTCGGAGTTCTTACTGGTGCCCCAGCTAATGGTTATTCATTTACCAGCAACATGAAAGTAGAGTTCCTTGTTATTGACATATTGCCAATAATGGGGCCTTGCGCTCTGAGTTATTATGACAACACAAAAGCCTACGGATATTGGAACCTGCTGCAGCAAACAATGCACTAGAGAATTGAGCAAGTTGAGAGACGGGAAGGGGGCAGGGGAGGAGTCGTTCATTTTTACGGTTTGAATGGACTTCAGTAAGGCCTTTGACAGGGTTCCACATGGAAGGTTAGTTAGGAAGATTCAATCGTTAGGTATTAATATTGAAGTAGTAAAATAGATTCAACAGTGGCTGGATGGGAGATGCCAGAGAGTAGTGGTGGATAACTTTTTGTCAGGTTGGAGGCCGGTGACTAGTGGTGTGCCTTAGGGATCTGTACTGGGTCCAATGTTGTTTGTCATATACATTAATGATCTGGATGATGGGGTGGTAACTTGGTTTAGTAAGTATGCAGATGATAATCAGGTAGGTGACGTTATGGATAATGAAGTAGGTTTTCAAAGCTTGCAGAGAGATTTAGGCCAGTTAGAAGTGTGGGCTGAAAGATGGCAGATGGAGTTTAATGCTGATAAGTGTGAGGCCCTACATTTTGGTAGGAATAATGGTGCGTAGTTCCCTGAAGGTGGAATCTCATGTGGATAGGGTGGTGAAGAAAGCTTTTGCTATGCTGGCCTTTATAAATCAGAGCATTAAGTGTAGGAGTTGGGATGTAATGTTAAAATTGTACAAGGCATTGGTGAGGTCAAATTCAGAGTATTATGTACAGTTCTCATCACTGAATTACAGGAAAGACATCAACAAAATAGAGAGAGTACAGAGGAGATTTACTAGAATGTTACCTGGGTTTCAGCACCCAAGTTACAGAGAAAGGTTGAACAAGTTCGGTCTTTATTCATTGAAACACAGAAGGTTGAGGGGGGACTTGATAGAGGTACTTAAAATAATGAGGGGGATAGATAGAGTTGACACGGATAGGCTTTTTCCATTGAGAGTAGGGGAGATTCAAACAAGAGGACATGAGTTGAAAGTTAAGGGGCAAAAGTTTAGGGGTAACACGAGGGGGAACTTCTTTACTCAGAGAGTGGTATCTGCATGGAATGAGCTTCCAGTAGAAATGGTAGAGGCAGGTTTGATTTTGTCATTAAAAACAATTGGGTAGGTTTATGGACAGGCAAGGAATGGAGGGTTATGGGCTGAGTGCAGGTAGGTGGGACTAGGTGAGTGTAAGCATTCAGCACAGACTAGAAGGGCCAAGATGGCCTGTTTCCATGCTGTAATTGTTATATGAATACCTATCTCAGGACCCAAAATGTTGACAATTCCTTTCCTACCACCAATGTTGAATTCCTCATTGCTCAGCTTGATTGCTTTCTGGGGTCATATTACATGAGGCGGCATGGTAGAATAGTGGTTACCACAACACTTTACAGTACAGGTGACCCCGTGTTCAATTCCCAATTCTGCCTGGAAGGAGTTTGTACATTCTTCCTGTGACTATTGGGATTTCCTCCCATGTACCAAAGAAGTACCCACTGGTCAGTTTATTGGTCACTGGGAATTATCCCGTGATTAGGCTAGGGTTAAATTGGTGCATTGCTGTGTGGTGTGACTTGAAGGGCTGGGAAGGCCTACTCTACACTGTATCTGAAAAAAAAATCCAAGACTAAAATCAATTAAATTGGAAAATTATTTTGAAAACCCTGCTCAATAGTATAGAACTGCAGTGTAGAATCTCCTTCGTCTAATGACCTTTAGATATTTAAATAATTTTATAGTTTATCTTAGATTAATGCCACCTGATGTACAATACTTATACACTGACTGTCTCTCTCACTAGATTGTGTCTGTCTTCTGCTTTCTCAAAGTGAAATGAGTGTATGCGGATGAAAAGGTGCATCTTTGAAATGTTGGAAATCTTTGTCTGTGTTGTGCAATTACTCATTGAAATATACAACAAGAATAGAGCAAGGGCATCAGAAACAAAATGCTGGAGCAGGTCAGGCAGCATCCATGGTCATTGTTTTGGGCTGATACCCTGCATCCGGACTGGAAAGGAAGGGGGAAGAATCCAGAATAAGGAGGTGGGTGGAGGGGAAGGAGTACATGATAGAAGGTGACAGGTGAAGCCTGGTAGGTGGGGGAGGGGGAATGATGTGAGAAGCTAGGGGGTGATAGGTGAAAAAGGTAAAGTGCTGGAGAAGAAAGTCTGATAGGAGAGGAGGGTGGGCCATCTGAAAAAGAGAAGGACATAAATATGTTCTTGGCATATTCACTGACTGGATGCCATCGAAGATAAAGCAGGATATTTGTAATAAATTTACAATGTAACAGAAATATTTGGCTACACACACTAGACTTAATATTCCCCAAGGATGCTCTTTCACTTATGCTAAAAGCCTTCAACCCATTAATATTGTAGTGGCTTGTTACGCCAAAGGCAAAATTTTAAATGATATAGCAAGTGGGCAGGAATCACTCATGACCCATTTACTTGAAAAGGTCTGTTTTATCTGCATAACTAAAACTAATGAAATGCAGCATTTATGCAGTGGGATCATTGCAAGCTGAAGTGAGAAGAGATTAGACGTGTGTGGAGGAAGACCTTTATTTCTGATGATGGGTCTCCACCCAAACGATTAACTGATCTTTGCTAATTTCTGATGATTATTGCTCTGCTGTTCACTTATTTAGCAATTTTGTGCTTTTAGTTCACATATTTGGAATTTCTAAGTTCATTCTACCATGAAGGTGAATTGCATAGTTCATTATCGGGGCACAGCTAGTGGCCTACTGTCTCATAGCTCAAATGGTTCGGGTTAAGTTCTATCCTCCAATGCTGCCTGTCTCTGAGGATCTATCCTCGGCCCAACATATCGATGCGACTAAAAGAAGGCACAACAGTGGCTATATTTTATTAGGAGTTTGAGGAGATTTGGTATGTTACATTAAACACTGTTCAGTTGTACCGTGGAGAGCATTCTAACTGGTTCCATCACTGTCTGGGATGGGGAAGGGGCTATTGCACGGGATCAAAATAAGCTGCAGAGAGTTTTAATCTTAGTCGTCTTCATTATGGCCACTAGCCTCTGTGGTATCCAAGAAATCCCCAATGAGCAATGCCTCAAAGAAGCAGCATTCATCACCATGGATTCCTATCACCCAGGACATACTCTGGTCTCATTGCTACCACCAGGTAGGAGATACAGAAGCCTGAAGCCACACACTCAGCGATTCAGGAACAGTTTCTTCTCCTCTGCCACCCGATTCCTAAATGGACATTGAACCCTTGAACACCACTTCACAACTTTATTTTATTATTTATTTTTGCACTACTTATTTAAATTAACTATTTTATAGATACAGGAATATATATATATATTTTTTTTTACTGTGATCCATAGGTTCATTTTCTGTTTATAACGTATTGCATTGTACAGCTGCCGCAATGACAAAAAAATTCACAAAATATACCGGCGATATTAACCCGGATTCTGATTTTCTGATTCTAATTCTACTCTAACGTGCATGCTCGATCTGTGACTTCATACTCTAGGTGCTTCAGCTTCCTCCCACATACCACGATGTACTGGTTGGTAGGTTAATTGGCCATTGTGAATTGCCCTAGTGAGTGGTGTATTTGGGGGGGGGGGAGGATGGGGTTGATGGAAATGTGCGAGGAATAAAATAGGATTAGTATGAATGGCAACTTGGTGGCTGGCATTCACTCAATGGGCTGAAGGGTCTGCTTCTGAGTCTCCTGAATCTGTGTGGATAATTTCACCCACCTCAACTCTGAACTGATTCCACAACCTAAGAATACACTGTTGACGACCCCACAGCCCAGTATTATTTACTTACTTATTTATTTGGCAGTAAACGGCGACTGATGGCGCTACACAGAGACTCCTCTGCTAGCACCTTTGGAAACAGCTCTATTTCTATCTTTGATATCTTTATTTTTCCCTCTCAGGGTTCTTTGGGTTCTTTTGAAGTCCCTGACCTGGAGTTGCACACTGATTTCGCTTCTTTGTGCTGGGAGGTGGTACTAATGCTTGCTTTTTTTCTGCCGGTGGGAGGAGGGAGGATTATTGCTCGCTGCCCCTTACACGCGGGAGGGAGGGGAGCTGGGGGGTACTTTGGGGTTCCTACATTTATCTGTCGTTCATTCTTTGGGGCACTTCTCTGTTTTAACCATATAACCATATAACAATCACAGCACGGAAACAGGCCATCTCGGCCCTCCTAGTCCGTGCCAAACTCTTAATCTCACCTAGTCCCACCTACCCACACTCAGCCCATAACCCTCCACTCCTTTCCTGTCCATATACCTATCCAATTTTACCTTAAATGACACAACTGAACTGGCCTCTACTACTTCTACAGGAAGCTCATTCCACACTGCTATCACTCTCTGAGTAAAGAAATACCCCCTTGTGTTTCCCTTAAACTTTTGCCCCATAACTCTCAAATCATGTCCTCTCGTTTGAATCTCCCCTACTCTCAATGGAAACAGCCTATTCACATCAACTCTATATCTATCCCTCTCAAAATTTTAAATACCTCGATCAAATCCCCCCTCAACCTTCTACGCTCCAATGAATAGAGACCTAACTTGTTCAACCTTTCTCTGCAACTTAAGTGCTGAAACCCAGGTAACATCCTAGTAAATCGTCTCTGCACTCTCTCTATTATATTGATATCTTTCCTATAATTCGGTGACCAGAACTGTACACAAAATTCCAAATTTGGCCTTACCAATGCCTTGTACAATTTTAACATTACATCCGAACTTCTGTACTCAATGCTCTGATTTATAAAGGCCAGCATTCCAAAAGCCTTCTTCACCACCCTATCTACATGAGACTCCACCTTCAGGGAACTATGCACTGTTATTCCTAGATCTCTCTGTTCCACTTCATTCCTCAATGCCCTACCATTTACCCTGTATGTTCTATTTGGATTATTCCTGCCAAAATGTAGAACCTCACACTTCTCAGCATTAAACTCCATCTGCCAACATTCAGCCCATTCTTCTAACCGGCATAAATCTCCCTGCAAGCTTTGAAAACCCACCTCATTATCCACAACACCTCCTTCCTTAATATCATCGGCATACTTACTAATCCAATTTACCATCCCATCATCCAGATCATTTATGTATATTACAAACAACATTGGGCCCAAAACAGATCCCTGAGGCACCCTGCTAGTCACCGGCCTCCATCCCAATAAACAATTATCCACCACTACTCTCTGGCATCTCCCATCTAGCCACTGTTGAATCCATTTTATTACTCCGGCATTAATACCTAACGACTGAACCTTCTTAACTAACCTTCCATGTGGAACTTTGTCAAAGGCCTTGCTGAAGTCCATATAGACTACATCCACTGCCTTACCCTCATCAACATTCCTCGTAACTTCTTCAAAAAATTCAATAAGGTTTGTCAAACATGACCTTCCATGCACAAATCCATGCTGGCTACTCCTAATCAGATCCTGTCTATCCAGATAATTATAAATACTATCTCTAAGAATACTTTCCATTAATTTACCCACCACTGATGTCAAACTGACAGGTCTATAATTGCTAGGCTTACTTCTAGAACCCTTTTTAAACAATGGAACCACATGAGCAATACGCCAATCCTCCGGCACAATCCCTGTTTCTAATGACATCTGAAAGATCTCCGTCAGAGCTCCTGCTATCGCTACACAAACTTCCCTCAAGGTCCTGGGGAATATCCTGTCAGGATCCGGAGATTTATCCACTTTAAAATTTTTTAAAAGCGCCAGTACTTCCACCTCTTTAATTGTCGTAGGTTCCACAACTTCCTTACTTGTTTCCCACACCTTACACAATTCAATATCCTTCTCCTTAGTGAATACTGAAGAGAAGAAATCGTTCAAAATCTCTCCCATCTCCCTTGGCTCCACACATAGCTGACCACCCTGATTCTCTAAGGGACTAATTTTATCCCTCACTATCCTCTTGCTTTTAATATAACTGTAGAAACCTTTCGGATTTACTTTCACCTTATTTGCCAAACCAACCTCGTATCTTCTTTTAGCTTTTCTAATCTCTTTCTTAAGATTCCTTTTACATTCTTTATATTCCTCGAGCAATTCCTTTACTCCATGCTGCCTATATCTATTGTAGACATCCCTCTTTTTCCGAACCAAGTTTCTAATATCCCTTGAAAACCATGGTGCTTTCAAACCTTTAACCTTTCCTTTCAACCTAACAGGAACATAAAGATTCTGTACCCTCATAATTTCACCCTTAAATGACCTCGATTTCTCTATTACATCCTTCCCATAAAACAACTTGACCCAATCCACTCTCTCTAAATCCCTTCGCATCTCCTCAAAGTTAGCCTTTCTCCAATCAAAAATCTCAACTCTAGGTCCAGTCCTGTCCTTCTCCATAATTCTTGGATGTTTACGAAGAAAAAGCATTTCAGGATGTATATTGCATCCAGTTCTGACATTAAATTGGACCTTATTTACCCTTGCACAGGTTTCCTTCCTTTGCACATTGGTCGTAAGGCAATCTTTGATTCTGTGTAGTTTTTCATTGATTCTAGTGTTTGTTCTACTGAAAATGCCTGCAGAAAATGAATCTGAAGGTAGTTTATAGTGACATACAAGTACTGTACTTCGATAAAAAAAAATTCTTTGAAGTTTGGACTCCATGACCATTTGGATTGAAAAAAATGTTGGCTGGTTATATTAGGTGGTGCAGTAAGTAATGTAGTTGGGTGCTGAAAGCAGTTAAAAGGCACTCATAGATCATGCAAGTACCAAAACTGAGGTGAAGAGAGTTCACAGAGTGTGCAGTGTGAAATCATCCACTTTCAAACTATAAAAAATAGATGAAAGTGTAACTTAAATATTGAATGTTAGGAATTATGGAGGAGCAGAAATACTTAAGTATGTTAATAGCACTATATTCCTGAGAGCAGATACAAAAATAGCAAAAGCAATGTCAGTTTTATCTCAAGTGATTTGGAAATTATTGTAGACTTGCAAATCATCCAAGCTACATTTCAGTTGGAGTACTGCATTCAGCTCTGGAAGCCATGGAGGGACCACACAACACCTCCTACTCCACTTCAAGTAATGCTAAGTGATCGTTTGTATTTATCAAAAAGTTAGAAGATGTTTCGGAAAAACATTTCATCCACAGAAGAATTCTGGAGGCAATCTTCAATATTGCATCAAACATCACAGAAAATGGGCCTATCGGCTGGACCAGTATTCACTCACATCAATCTTCATTTAAATGCTCATTACTTAATTTCACTGAGTTCTGATTAATGACTTTTCCAGCTTCTGTGTTAGTTCAGACCTTTCTGTCGATCTTAGGAGGGAAGTGAGGGAAAAGTGACAGGACTCGAAAAAGCATTAAAAAAACGAAAGGAGAAAGTTTACGAGAAATAATATATAAATGCTTATCACACTTAAGCATCTCAAATTACACAGACAAAAAGAGCAGTTGGTAATCTGCAGACAAGGAGAAGGTAACCCATTCTTCTGGTTGGTTAAGGCTGAAGAAGATATTTATGGTAATGGCCAAAGTATTTATCACAGAACTACTGAAAAACATGAAAGCAGTTGATGGTGGGATAGAGAATTAACATTAGTTCTGTGTTACAGCCAAGTAACAGCAACTCCTTCACTCCAGTGTGCTGGACTACTTAATCCTATAAGTTCATTCTGTGAAGCTAAAATCCAAACTGTTTCACCTGAGTCTGTGCATTGTGCAGTGTTCAGGCCCTATTGGGAAATCAGCCAAGAAAAATAAAGCAAACGTTGCCTTTCTTTTCAAACCTATTTTCTTTCACCCTACTACCCATTATGATGTCAACACTCAGAGACTGAAAATGCTGGGATATGCAGCACCTCAGGACAAGCAGCACCTTCAAAGGAAAAAACGATGTGTAGTTATTTTGGGTCATAACTTTGCATTGGGACTGGGGGTGGGGGGGGGGGGTTGCTGTTAATTGATGTAAGGATAAAAATTATCAGGATACACAGTTGGTCCTCCTTATCTGCAAGGGATTGGTCCCGGGACCCTTCACGGATACCAAAGTCCCTTATTCAACCTGTCTCAATGTGGTGGACATTAGGACCCAGCTGCAGAGATCTGAATCCGCAATGTTTCTGTTCATGAAAATAACTACGATCACGATTGAAAATAAAGTGGAAATAATGAAGCAATCGGAAAGAGGTGAAACTTCATTGGAAAAGCGTTAGGCTATGTTGGTCAATGAACGAAACAATTGATGCACCATCAATAACTCACTCTGAGACGTAAGGCGAGATATCGGCTTTTATTGACTGGAAGAAGGAACCAGGAGTGAGTGACCATCATACTAGATCCTGGAGACCGAGAGGCCGAGCATAGGCCTCAGATCGCCTTTATTCAGGGGTCTGTGGGAGGAGCCACAGGAGCAGTCAGCAGGGGGCGTGTCCAGACAGGCACACGTAGTTCGCCACAACAATTTTAAAGGATAAAGTGAGAAAAGCTCTGCCCCGATGAAAGCTACAGTTATTCCTATTAATTATTGGGTTTTGGGTTTTTGATCCTCCACAGTGGAGAGTGCACTCGAGAGTGATCTGTTACTAGGTCGAACTCGGGAACTTCCGTTCCGAGCCCGGCGCTAAAACATACGTTCTTAAGTATTTTATATGCATAGAAAGATAAAATATATACTATATACGAAGACAAACGTTTGACTAACTGACACTAAATAATGCCAGATGTACCTGTTCCAATTTACTTAGTAAGAGATCTTCCGAATTTTTCGATCCCGATCAACGATAACCCACGCACATCCTCCCGTATACTTTAAATCATCTCTAGATTACTTATAATACCTAATGCAATGTAAATACTATGTAAAATAGTTATACTGCATTGCTTAGGGAATAATGACAAGAAAAAAAAGTCTGTACATGCTCGAACAACAAGTGCTGGAAGAGCATTTCCGGGTTTTCGTGATTTACGGTTGGTTGAATTCGCGCATGCGGAGTTCGCGGATGGCGGGGGGGGCGACTGTAAGTGTGCGGAGGATAGGGACAGGAGCTGGGAAATGAGAAGTGGAGCCAGCTGAGGGGCAAACAATGTGCACATAGAGCCGGATGGATGGGGGAGGGGGGAAGAGAATTGGAAAGCATGTGGGTTCATTATTTGGTTACCTTCTCCATTCTATTGTGTTTTGTTACTCCAGAAACTAATCAAAATAAAACCATTGGACCCAGCACACTTCTCTACTTAGTTTTTCTATTACCTTTTTTTTAAAAAAGGTGCTCATATATGACGTGGTGGCTTAGCGATGTGTGCCACCCCATAACTCTTACCCATATGATGAGGTCTCCGCTTGTCAAGGTTGGTCATGGATGTTGCATCCTAGCTGTCTAGATAAGCAAGCTTGGGCAGTACGATATGGAGAGCAAGCTGTTGCCCATGTAGCGAGCACCCCATCTCCATGCATCTGACGCACCCAAAGGAACAGTAGAGACCAACACAACTGACACCAACAGCATCACAGGGGTTGCAGGTCAATGTTGAACTCTACGTAGGACTGTCTGAAGGATTCCACCGCTAGATTGTCAGATACCTAGGTCCCTCAATTTCTCAATCTTTCAAAATGTACCTATTTTCATGTTAAATATGGCAGAGCCTTCACAACCCTCTGGGTGGAGAATTTCAGAGAAAATAAGTGATTGAACATTTCAGTTTTAAATATCTGTCCATTCTATTGAGGACAGAAATACAACACAGTTGTACAACAGTGATACAACACAGAAATGGGGCCTTCTGCCCATAACATCCATTCTGAATCTTGTTCGTCTGCACTAAACCATTTTGCATTAGATCTGTCTACATGGCTCTTAAACATAGTGATTGTATTTGATTCCACTGCCTAATCTGGCAGCAACTTGCAGTTATCAATCACTCTCCGTGTTTCTCTCAAAGTCCCTTTAAAAGTAATTTCTTTGGAAAACTAAGTGAAAAGAAACTTATTTATTTACCTAACCTGGTGATGTACAACTATTATTGCACAAGTTATTGCTCAAGACATGAGTTAAAATCCCACCATTACACCACACCATTTTCCACACCATTCCCTGTAAACTCTAGACACTACTGTTTGTGAAAATTAAAGAATTAAAACTAAATTAAATACACCAGTCAGGAATAAGAACATAAGAAATAGAAGCAGGATTAGGCCATCTGGCCCGTTGAGCCGGGTTCGCCATGGACTCATCTCCACCTACCTGCCTTTTCCCCATAACCCTTAATTCCTCTGCTATGCAAAAATCTATCCTATTCTAATATCAATAATGGTGACTCTGAAACCATTAGACTATTAAACAGGAAGACATCTGATCCAGTAACATTCTATAAAGGAGGAAATGTGCACCTCCTACCTGATGAATCCATATTCAGACCAATGTGATTGGCTCTTAATTCACTCAAGCAAATATCCAAAAAGTCATGGCTCAGGTGCAAATTTATTTAGAAATGCTGACCTACCTTGCCAATGATGTTCACGTCCTGTGGAAGATTTTGTTTTAAGTAAGCATTATATATTCACACATATACCCGTATCTAACAAAATATTAATAAAGTGGCCACTGAGTGTATCTTTGTGGTCTTCTGTTGCTACAGCCCATCTGTTTCAAGGTTTGACATGTTGTGCATTCAGACACGCTGTTCTGCATATCACTGTTGTAACTTGTGGTAAGTTGAGTTACTGTTGGCCTTCTGTCAGCCTGAACCAGTCTGGCCATTCTTCTCTGACTTCTTTCATTAATAAGTCATTTTTGACCCCAGAGCTACCGCTCACTGGATGTTTTTCACGCCATTCTCTGTAAACTCTAGAGACTATTGTGTGTGAAATTCCTAGAAGATGAGCAGTTCCTAAGATACACAAACCACCCCATCTGGCACCAATAAGCATTCCAAGGTTAAATTCACAGATCACATTTTTCTGCATTCTGATGTTCGGTCTGAATGACAAATTAATTCTTGACGATGTCTGCATGATTTTATGCATTGATTTGTTGCCAGATGGTTGTCTATTTAGATATTTGCATTAAGGAGCAGGTGTACAAATGTACCAAATAAAGTAGCTACTGTGCAAACAACTTATTGTAATATATAGAATATAGGATAGCACTGTTGCCACAAAACAACATTCAAAGCATATTCTGATTCTGACTCAGAATGCAAGATATGCTTTTCCTTGTACCCTGGTCCATTTAATAGTAATGAAGCAATGCCAATATCAATATCAAAGTTCTTGAATCTCTGTTTAACCCTCTAAATGGTAGTCACTATTGTAAAGCAGCTAACAAAACACCCGGTCTCTGTACAGAAAACTCCCTGGCATTGCAGTGTAATACTGAACACGTAACAATTACACAGAGCAAGAACAACAACAAATTAGTAGGATTAAGCGTTTTTACTGAATCATGTTAGCCACAGTACATGCTGAACAACTTGCCGTGCACAAGTGACAAATCAAGCCTACTGAGACAAAAAATGTGCTCACTCAAAAGCCCGTGCAAAAATCGAGAGCCTTCTGCATGTAAGAGATCCCATTGATTCACCACGTTGTCACATGTGCACTGCCATATTCTTGCTTTCAATCCTTGCTTTCAATTTCTTGCTTGGGTTTGGAATGGATAACCTATTCACTTAGAAAAGCTGACTGAAGAATGCAAGTTGTCAATGGATGCAGGGGCAATTCCTCAAAGCTTCTGAAAAATAGTGTCATGCAGACTTCCACTCCCACGCAGGCGGGTAGGCATAAAATTGATTTAACATTTTAACCCAAAAGGGGCTGCACCTCCAACATCACAGAACATACCCAACAAAGCACTGGAACATCACCCTGAACGATCAGACTAATTGTGAGGCCCATTCCACAGCTGACAACAGTTATCAAAGTTTAGGGAATATTGTTTGCTCATCATTTCATCCTCTTAGCATCATTACCCATTAATTTGCTCCCCCTTAGGAGATAAACTGAAATGAAAAGAAGTTGAAATAAGATGTAATGCAAATGATTTTAAGGAGCAATAATACTAATGCCCTTTCTTTTTCCCCATTTTCATAAGATCCAAATAATAAAAAACATTGCCCTACAGGATGATCGAAGACCTTTGCTAGTTTTCATAAAGATTAAGCAATTTTATTTTCAATATATGCCAAGGAGATCAAATAGCCAAATTAATATACATTACCCCTTGAAGGGTATTTCATCTGTTCACTGATGGCACTATCATTCAATGAAGAGACACTGTTTAAATTTAGCTTTACTGTAAAATGGCCTGTAGCAGCTGAATGGTGTGATATTCAGGCATACTAAACCCCATCGATTGAGCAAATCTTCAAAACCAATAGTTTCAGTTTGAATTAATATCTTTTATTTTATAATTTATACTCCAAATATTTCAGCCTAAATAATGAGCAAACCTGAACACTATATATTAAGAATAGCATGCTGGATACTTACCACACCTCAATCAGTTTCAGATTTACACTTCAATCACTTGTGCTTTATATTCTCTGAACCAACATGACCTCAGTTACTAAGTAAAATCTATCACTCTGGGAAGCATTGCCACTAGAGAATTACACTGATTGGAATAGTTCGGGTCTATTTCAAACTTCAAAGTGTAAAACAGTCCTCAAAGAAAGGCTTCTAAATCCGGATGTACACTCAGAGGCCACTTTATTAGATACACCTGTTAATGCGAATGTTTGACCTGTCAATCATTTGACAGCAACTAAATACATAAACGTATGCAGATATGGTTAAGAAGTCCAGTTGTTTTTCAGAGCAAACATCAGAATGGGGAAGAAGTGTGATTTAAGTGACTTTGACCCTGGAATGTTTGATGGGACCAGACTAGGTGGTCTGAGTGTCTCAAACTGCTGATCTCCTGGGAATTTCACGCCCAATAGTATGCAGAGTTTACGGAGAATGGCACAATCGAGTGAGTGAAATTTCTGTTGGCAAAAATGCCATGTTAATGAAAGAGGTCAGAGGAGAATGACCAGACTTGTTCTTTCTGATGGGAAGGTGACAGTAATTTCAATAACCAATCATTACAACAGTGATGTGCTGAAGAACATTTCTGAATGCACAATATGTTGAGCCTTGAAGTGGATGGGCTGCAGCAGCAGAAGACCACGAACATACACTCAGAGACCTTCTTATTAAGTACAGAAGGTGTCTAATAAAGAGTCCTCAGTGTATATACAAGTTTTTCCTCAGACTTCGGGAAACTTTTACGAATTTATGATCAATTGTTATCAAAAATAGCAATAAGTAATGACATATTTATGGAACTGAGAGAACAGAATTTCATAAATCATTTGGTGGCTTTGTATTAACAACATATCAAACGTATTTTTAACAGTGCTTTTTATCATTTTAGAATGTTTCAAAGTACCTGGAGCAACTTTTTATTGATTTATTATTGTTGATGTATTGTAGGAAATATAACCATAATCTTCATCAGGAAAGATCTCTATTAGGTAAAGTGAAGATGCGCAATTCACCTTTTTAGCAAAGTTGTTTGAAGAATATCCCCCAGGATACCTTGATAATTACTCTTTCCACCTTCATTGTTCTCTTTTGGAATCTGAGCATTGGTTTACCATCTTGTTTACGTACACTCAGCGGCCACTTTAAGTACACTTGTACAGCTGCTCGTTAATACAAATATCTACTCAGCCAATCATGTGGAAACAACTCATGCAAAAAAGCATGCAGACATGGTCTTGAGGTTCAATTGTTGTTCAGACTAAACATCAGAATAGGAAAGAAATGTGATCTAAATGACTTTGATTGTGGAATGATTGTTGGTGCCAAACAGTGTGGAATGAGTAATCACAGAAACTGCCAATCTGCTTAGATTTTTCACACACATACAACAGTCTCGAGAGTTTATGGCAACTGATGTGAAAAATAAAAAAAAAATGATTTGCAGGCAAAAATGCCCTTTAATGAGAAAAGCCAGAGGAGAGTGGCCAGACTAGTTCAAGCTGGCAGGAAGGCAACATTAACTCAAATAAGTATATGTTACAACAGTGGTGAGCAGAAGAGCATCTCTAAACACATAATACCAAACCCTGAAGTAAATGTGCGACAGCAACAGAGGATCATTTTGATTTCCATTCCAGTGGCTACTCTCCTGTATTGAATAAAGTGACCACTGACTGCACTTCATTACAGAAGAGGGGCGTTTGGGTCATTAGGTCCACCTAGTTCCCTGTACTCCTCATCAATCTTCCCTATAGGCCTGCAACACCTTCTCTTCCACATGCTCATCAACTTTCCTTTGATACATTTGCCACTTACCTACTCTAGGGCTTATTGATCTTATGCAATGAACTTCTCTTTAGATGTGAAAGGAACTGCCAATGGAACCCCATCTCAAACCTGGAACTGCCGACAATGGAGCATTTATTATCATTATTATGTGCTATGTCATATGATGTTGGTGAATATAATCATTGAGCATGTTTGTTCTTGGCAAACTTTTCTACAGAAGTGATTTGCCATTGCCTTCTTCTAGACAGTGTCTTTACAAGATGGGTGACCCCAACCGTTGTTAATACTCTTCAGAGATTGTCCGCCTGGCATCAGTGGTCACGTAACCAGGACTTGTGATATGCACCAGCTGCTCATACGACCATCCACCAACTGCTCTCATGGCTTCACGTGACACTGATTGGGGAGCAAAGCAGGTGCCACACCTTGCCCAAGGGTGCCCTGCAGGCTGGCAGAGGGAAGGAGCACCTTACACCTCTTTTGGTTGCAACATATCTCCGCCCTGCCACCCAGAGAGCACTTACATACATTTTTATTAAACATATTTATTCCCATGGTCTGGACATGACTGGTGCGGCTATCATTCATTGTCATCACCTGCACCTATTTTCTATGTTTCTATGAATGAGGGTCTAGCTCTTCCATTTCTACATCGGCCCTATTGTAGAGTCTCTGATATAGAGACTAGATTTCCTCCCATTGATGTACTAACTTTTCTAAATGACAATCTTTTGTTTTATTGTCATCATTACTAATGGCCAGCTTGAAATATATATATGAGTTGGGACCTAGCTGAAATATATATAATCTTTATGATATACCAGATGCAAAGGGATGTTTCCAATGGAGAAGAGGTCCAGAACCAAGAATCACAGTACAAAAATATAGGAAAAAACATTTAAGACTGAGATAAAGATAAATTTCTTTACCCAGAAGATTGTGATCTGAAAGAATTCTACAACAGAAGCATTTCAAGCCTAAATGTATGATATATTCAATAAAGAATTAGTAGTACTAATAGCTAAAGAAATCAATTATCTTGGGAGAAAACAAACAAGATCTGCAATTTGATAGATCAGCCATGATCTCTCTGAATGGTCCGACTTGTCATGCTTATCCCTATTGGGAGCCTACCAAGTAATCCACGGCGATCTTCCCTTTCTCTTTCAAGTGTACATTACAGAGCTGATGCAAGATCAAAGTAACTTTTCATCTTAACCAGTTCACCCACTGTCACAGCTTTTTAAGGCAAAAAAAAAAGATGTTGAGATGCTGTGAGTAATCTATCTATCACGCCCCGAGCCTGTGCTTCTACCCCAGCCACTCATAGCAAGCCCAAAACTCAGTTCCATAAAAATAAATTCATATCTATGAACCAAATTCCACTAAAATAAATTTCCTGGCAGCAAAAAGAAATGATAAGTGAGCCTATTAGGGTAAAGAATACAATCTGCAGAAATAGCTACTACAGGGCTGGGGTCACAAAAGCATTAGCATGGCAGCTAACAGCAATTCATCAAATTTATTTAGCTTGTTTATTGGTTAGCAAGATTACAGTAAAGTAAAAGAGCCATATTTCATCTTACATAGAATGCATATTTGTTCCAATACCTGCAATATTCAATTCTGGAGAACCATTCTTTCTTTGACTGTGGAACATTTGTTGGCAAGCAATGAAAGACTTCTATTCTAAGGGTGAATGAAGTATACATCTTCATATGGGCCACTCCAAAAAGTGCCTGCATCATTTTTCTTTTCTTAAGGTTTTAATTTAGATGTAGAAAAGATTTGCTGATGTTTCACCTCTGAATTAATCTTTTTCGGGGAGAATAGGAGACACATTGATTTTATAATTACCTCAGTGAGACAAATTATAAAAGACCAGAGAAACAGCATCAATGAGAGAGAATTTGTTTAAATGAAGGTTACATTATGGGTAACCAGCATTTCACTTCAGGTCTGATCTCAGGTGTAGATCAGTTGCTGTGCAGTGTAAGTAACAATGCTAATTGTGTATCACTAATGCTTCAATAAGGACAGGTTCAAGCTATATGTACGTTGCTTACCACTTCTTTAGCAATAAATGAAAATGCTGGCCCGAGCATTAAACATGAAATAATAAGTTCTATAATTTTTTCTTCACTCTTCAGTTTAGATTTAACTATGGGGTTTGCTTGCTTAATTTGTATAATTCTGAGGAATTTAATAAACTGAAAATCAATGGAAGGAACAATAATTACGATGTGGACTGAATTGCCAAAGAACTGAAGAGCTGAGAGACAATTATCAGAGGACATACACAGATGATCTTTTACACGTTAGTTGTTTGTCAGTCTTTGTGTGCAGTTTCTCATTGATTTTATTGTCGTCATTACGTGCGCTGGCAATGTCGCAATCCAGCAAGGAGGAAGAACAGACTCCAATGTAGAGACGGTGACCAGAACTTATTCAAAAGAATTCCACGGGAACTTCAGTGGATCGGCCGAGCAATACCGCAGAAAGTAACGTTCTCAAAACAAGGACCCCGCGATTAGCACTAATTGGGTGTCCACTTAAACAATACAAGTAACACAGAACCCCCAAGCCCATCAAAATAAGAAGTTTAAGCAGAAAGTATCATGTGAATGCATTACAAAGAGTGAGTTTCTCGAGAAAATTCCATGGAACTCTCAACGATTAATAACTCTTGGTAAACAGTTAACCACTGGAGGAGCTCTAAAAACCTCAGAGTCCAACACTGTCCAACTCCCCACACAGGCCTGAAAAGCTCATTACAATTGAATTTCATTGTTCTGCCATGCATGTCTACAGAAAAATGAATATCAGGGTAATGTTTGGTGTCATATATGTACTTCGATAATAAAATTATTTTGAACTTTAAGTTTATTATGTAATTAAGAACAGGAATTTCTTCTCTGCAAAGATGACAGCTGCGAAAATTGTGATGCTTCTCAGTTCTCATTCTCGATAAAGTAACTAATTTTGAAGGTACGGTATAAAGAAAATAAGTTGAAAGCAGATAAATCTTAAAACCCATTACTCAACCACAATATTCTAATCTGTGTCAAAAGAAGAATACTAGCTTGGCTTATGTTTACTTCAGGAAAAAATCACTTGAGGAAATACATAAGTTTATCCTAATGTTTCTTTCCAATTTATAAAGGTTTTACCTTTGTGCACACAGATGAAAAATTCTGCTTCTGAATAGTCTCTGAATGTCTGACTTCTGTCCATGAATTCCCAGAACCTGCAAAGATATAGATATATACCCAGCAATTCATCCCCTGACAGTAACACTAAACAAGATACAGAATCTCATCGGTGAATTAATTGAATGACCTAAAAAGGCAAAGCACAAAGCCTAGAAAGTGCAGAGGAGGTTTACTTGGATGCTACCTTGATTACATGCTGTGAAGAGGTTTCATTTATTTATTGATTGAGATACAATGTGGTGTAGGCCCTTCTGACCCTTCAAACCATGCTGCCAAGCAACTCACCAAATTATCATTGGGCTAATCATGGGGAAACTAACAATGAGCAATTAGCCTACCAACCAGTATATCTATGGACTGTAGGAGGAAACCAGAGCACCCGGAGGAAACCCACGCGGTCATGGGGAGGACATACAAACTCCTTACAGGCAGCATCGGGAATTGAACCTAGGTCGCCTGTGCTGTAAAACATTGTGCAAACCACTATGCTACAATGCCACCCATGATAGATGATGCGAGAAAGGCTTGTTTTTTTTTTCTCTCAGGAACAGCAGAGGCTATAAGAAACCCGATAGATGTTTATAAAACTATGAGAGCCGTAGATAAAGTACACAGTCAGCATCTTTTCATCAGGGTTGAAATGTCCATTATGGCAAAGCATGTAAGGTTCACTTATACTGCTAGTGTCTTCCACAGTGAAGACTGATGAATACTGATTTAGTTTGTCCGTCATTCCATTGTTCCCCTTTACTGCATCACTTTCCAGTGGTACAATATCCATTCTCGCCTTTGTTTAACACTGCATCTGCAGAATCTTTTGGTATCCTCTTTAATATTGGCTAGATTACTTTTATATTCCATCTTTACCTTCTGAATTCCTTTTTTAACTGCCTTCTGTAGGTTTTTAAAAACTTCCCAATCTTCTAACTTCCTACCAATTTTTGCTCTACTAAATGCCCTCTCTTTTCCTGTTATGTTGGCTATGACCTCTCTTGTTAGCCATGGTTGTGTCATCTTTCCTATTGAATACTTTGGGATGTATATATCCTGTCCCTTCCGGATTGCTTCCAGAAATTCCATTCATAGTTGCTCTGCTGTCATCCCTGCCAGTGTTCTTTCCAGTCAATTCCAGCCGTTTCCTGTCTCATGCCTCTGTCATTCACTTTAATTAACTGTAATACTGATATATCTGACTTTTGCTGCTCCTTCTCAAATTTCAGAGTGAATTTGATCATATTATGATCACTTGTCCCTCTGGGTTAATTTTACCTTATGCTCTCTATTTAATTATGGGTCATTGCATATCACCCAGTCCAGAATAGCTCATCCCCTAGTGGGCTCAACCACAAACTGTTCCAAAAAGCCATCTCGTAGGCACTCTAGAAAATCCCCCTCCTGGAAATTGGCGCCAGCCTGATTTTCACAATCTACCTGCATATTGAAAGCCCCCATGACTATTATAACATTGCCCCTTTGAAAATGCATTTTCTATCTCCAGTTGTAATTTGTAGACCACATCCTTACTACTGTTTGAGGATCTGTGTACAACTCCATCAGGATCTTTTTACCCTTGCAGTTCCTTAGCTCTATCCACAATGATTCAACACCTTCCAACCCTATGCCACCTTTCTCTAATAATTTGATTTCATTTTTTACCAACAGAGCAATGCCACCATCTCTGTCTTCTTGTCTGTCCTTTTAATATAATGTGCACCTTCAGATATTAAGCTCTCAGCTGTAATCTTCTTTCAGCCTTGATTCAGTGATGCCTACAACATCATACCTGCCAATCAGCAACTGTGTAGCAAGTTTGTCTGCCTTATTCCATACACTGCACACATTCAAATATAACACCTTTAGTCCTGTTTTCGCCTTTTTCGATTTTGTCAGCCTTTTTGCATTGCAACTCATCCTGTTAACTACAATTTTGCCCTGTCAACAGTTACCGCACTTTCAGCACTATCGTCCACCTTTCCTTCGATACTTCTTGCATTGAAGTATATGCAGCTCAGGACACTAGTCACACATGCTCAACTTTTGATTCACAACTTTGTCTGAGCTCTTACCAACATCTGCCTCCACAACTTCTCTGCAAACTCTTCTGGCACTCTGGTTCCCACCCCCCTGTAACTCTAGTTTAAATCCCACCGTGTAGCATTAACAAACTTTCCCATTATGATATTACACCTCTCCAGTTCAGGTGCAAGCTGCCCCTTCTATACAGGTCCCACCTTCCCTGCAAATGCTCCAAAACTTCTATGCCCTCCTACAACAACTGCTTAGCCACATATTAAACTGTGTAATCTTCTGTCATGTGGGCGGAGAGGCAATGGGAACAGACCCAAATGCAAGACACAGTCACTGAAGTACTAGGGAGAGGCCTAGGTGTATCAAGAAAGTAAAAATGGGGACCTGGACAAGGAATTAGGAACAGGGAACTAAGAACTAGGAACTTGGACAAGGGCTCTGAGCCAGAGACTGGACAGGGACCTGGAACGTGGGTCTTGACTCGGGCTCGGACGCCAGATCCAGGTAAGGACTGGACATAGGGGCAGGACACTGGACTTGAGGGCTGGACGAGGACATGAAGCTCAGACTTGGACAAGGACATGGACTGGAACCTCCTCAGAGCCTTGGACGCAGACCAGAACCTCCTCAGAGACACAGGCGGGGTTGCCAGCGGGGCTTCATAGGGAAGGAAAGGGACAGTCCAGCCTCAGAGTAACAGCAAAGACAGCCTGACAGCCAGAGGCAAGGACAGGATACCAACAAGACAAACCAGCCACCACACTCGAACCCAGGACCACTTATATTTCAGCCCCAATATGAGAATCAGGTGCATGATAAGCCCAAATGAAACAACGGACAGCCAGAAGACCCGGAGTCCGAAGTCCACAGACCAGACCGTGAACTGGAATGCGGGGTTTACGGACCAGACCATGACATCTTCCTAGTTCTGGCCTCACTAGCACGTGGCATAGGAAGAAATACTGAGAGCACAACCTTGGAGGTCCTGCCATTTAACAACACCTAGCTCCTTGAATTTCCTGTGAAGAATCTTGTCACTTGTCCTACCCATGGCATTGGTAGCTACATGGACCACAGCTTCTAGTTGTTCACCCTTCCTCTTAAGTATGCTGAGGGCTTAGTGCTTTTAGAAAGGAAAGGAAGAACAAAATAACCTTGAACTTTCCTTTTCTTTGCCTTGTCTGACTAAATCCTCTCTTCACAGTAGCCTTGAGGAAGATTACCCGACAATAGTGATTTGCCGTCTGTAAAACAATTGGATTATTAATATTGTTCACTTCCATTTTGATCCTCTTTTTAAAAATATTTCTGGCTTTTCATTCTTTGACTTCTTTCAAGCTTCCCTCTACTTCACCATGGGAACATCTATGCATATCTATGCATAATCAAAATCATTGTAACTGACTTAAGTAACAAAATTTGTTATTTTCTGGCTAAAGTGCGGTGCCGGCATAAAAAATTACTGTGCGTTGCAAAGAAAGTAAAGGATAGCAATGTAGTTTTCATGAGTTCATGCACAGTTCAGAAATCTCATGGCAGAGGGGAAGAAACTATTTGTAAAATGTTGACTGTGGGATTTCAGGTTCCTGTACCTTCTCCTGAGGGCAGTAATGATAGGAATGCAGGATCTGAATGGGAAGTGTTCTTTGTGATGGTTGCACCCTTCTTGAAGCACCCCACCTTCTGAAGATGTCCTCGATGGTGGGGGTGCTTGTGCCCATGACTCTGTAGTGCTCTGAAACCTCTTACGATTCTATGCCAGGCAGCGTGGTAAAGATTGTGATATGTATCTTATTTTCAATTTGTGTCAAGAGGAAATAAAATATCAAGACAAAGAGAAAAAAATAATTGAAAAGAACAAAAAAAACCTTGTATGTCTTAATTTGGCAATGACATTTGTTAAAATCCTTTGTAATCAATTTAACTGAAACTAGAATGACAGAGCATATCACTCCCATCCTCACTACTCTGCACTGAATTCCTGTATCTCTTAGAATTGATTTTTCAGTTCTTTTACTTACTTTTAAAGCTCTCAATGGCCTAGGACCAAAGTACATCACAGAATCACTTTTATTTTATAACACTGCTTGAGCTCTCAGGTCTCCTTTCACCTTTTTCTTAAATTTAAAATCTCTTAAACAGTCTCTCTCAAAAGAAACTTGGCAGATCAGCTTTTATTAACTATGGTCCTTATCTGTGAAAATTTATACCTCAAACTGTAAGGGTTGCAAACTCAGTCAACTATTTTAAACACCAACTCAAAATCCATTTATTAACATTGTATTTAATTAATTTCATGTTGTCTTTTATTTTCCGGTTTGTATTTTATCCCCATGTAAAGCATCATTTGTGTGAAAAGTGCAGATAAATAAGTTGTTGTTATTATTATTATTATTATTATTATTATTATTATTATTATTATTATTATTATTATTATTATTATTATTATTATTATTATTATTAAAGTATCCTCAAAGGGATTTGTTCTTGTCAAAGACTCCAGAGGGGCATGCTAGCTACACAGATCTGTTGAAAGAATGGACATTGGATGACACATGTCTGATTGTAATGGGCATTCAGCACCATCAAAAAGCCACAGATTCTTGTACAGAATCCATGTGCTGGGCATTGAATCCAACCAGGAACAAAATCATGTCTCCATATAATTCAGCATTACACAAATTCATTGTAACAACAATTCAGACACAACACAAGCAGGAAATACAGGCGACACTCAGCAGGAAGGGTACCAGCATGCAAAAAGATAGAGAATTAATAATTCGAGTTGATGACCTTTCACAAGAATCGAGTAGTTCTCTACAGTTTTTTATCTGTTTCCATTAGAACTCAAGTGGAGCTTTCTGTACTTTGACTTGGTTATTTCTAATATTTCTTACTTGTCTTTTTAAATATAAATAGACAAAGACAAAAGTTCACACACTCTTTCACACAGACAGCTACACACCGGTGTCTCATGAAATGGTTTTACAGTTTGGATTTTGCAGAGTGTGGCTTATAAGGAGGTAACTGGTCAGTAGTTGCAAGGAAATACCAACAAGACTTCAACAAATTACTCAGTGTTTGCCAACAGATGCCTAAAATATCAGCTGCACTTTGGCAGTGATTCCCATTAAGAGCTCACACATTGGACTTCTCTTGGAGTTCATCCAAGAACATGGATGACCCACTGTTTACACTAGGGATTCTTGTCCTTTGAACTTGTGCAGATGCAATCAATCAATTTGTTTAAATGAAGAGAAGCAGCAACTAAGGTTAAAGCAAATTAAGGGTAATTTACATACTTTTTAATTAATTGAGTATTCTTAATATTTTCAATTGATTCAAAGTACTTTGATGTCTGATAAAATACTGGTTTCAAAAATGTATTTGTATTGATTTTGAATGCCTCTATGTGACAAGAAATTTCAAAATCAGAATCAGAATAATCAGAATCAGGTTTACTATCACAGACATAACTGTATATCATGAAATTTGTTATTTGGAAACAGCAGTACAGTAGAATACATAAGTGATTGCTATAAAATATAATAAGAAATATAAAATTACATAAATAATGTAAAAAGTGAGCAAAATAGTGAGGTAGTACACAAACATCCAAATCACTTGACAGATTTGACAGCCAGAAAAGCTGTCAAATATTTATCTCCAGAAGTCTGAGAAGCAGTCAATTTCCTGAAAAACAGGTATAAGTTGAAAGAGTGCCCAGTAACTCTTTGACGTCAACACCGTTCAGACCAATGACCCAAGGGCCCCTCCTGTTGAGAGCCAAAATCACAGTGAACGTATCAGGAACAGAAGCAGTCAGCACTTCTAGAAGGAAGACTGCAAAGACCTCTACAACTACAATTTTGTCCATAAAAGAAAGGAGCAGAATTAGGCCACTTAGCTCATCAGTTCTCTTCTTCAATTCGAGAATGGTCGACTTGTTTACCTTCTCAACTGTATTCTCCTGCCTTCTCACCATAACCATTGATACACTTACTAAATAAGGACCTATCAACCTCCACATTAAATATACCCAATGACTTGACCTCCACAGCCATCTGTGGCAAAGAACTCTGCAGGTCGGGCACCCTCTGGCTCAGGAAATTCTTTCTCATCTCCTTTCTAAAGGGATGTCCTTCTACTCTGCAGCTGTGCCCTTTTATCCTAGAACTTTACACTATTCTTGGCATGAGTATCCCTCTCTCCTTCTCACTGCAGCCAGTGTTGTCTAAGACGAGAAAGAATTCCGAAAGGACAAGGCCATGCACCAAATGAGGAAAAAAAAAACAAAATGTCAGGGCACATGGGTAGCTGCTGACAAGCAATTACCTCTTGAGAAGTTTCCTGACCTCTGCAAGAGACTGGCAGCTGTTGGCGGACCTCAAAAAGCAGCTTAGGTTCCCCAACCATATCGCAGCCACCACCCTGCGACCAGACACTGTCCTTGTGTCTGAGTCTACGAAGCAGGTGGTGATGCTGGAGCTGACAGTCCCATGGGAAGATCACTTGGAAGAGGCCTTTGGAAAGGAAGCTATCTAAGTATGTAGGACTGGTCAGCAACTGCCAGCAGGCTGGATGGAGAACGAGGTGTCTCCCGGTGGAAGTTGGTTGTAGGGGATTCGCAGCCTGTTCCTTAGCCGGAGCCTACAGCAATTTGGGCATCAATCGAGAGAGGAAGAGGAGAGCCATCCGCAGTACCACCGAAGCGGCAGAGAGGGACACAAGGTGGCTGTGGCTCAAGAGAGGGGAGCCATGGAGTCATGTGTAGCTAGCCATCTGGACACAAGCTGGGGTCTGATCAGCCCCGGCTGGGTCACCTGGAGGAGGGTGTATGATGTTGAAAGACCCGAAACACCCGATGATTCCAGGAACATCACTGATGATGTGTCCAGAAGCATCAGTAGATGTATACACACAGTCATGAAAATACAGTTACATGGTACAACTGGGAAGGGTGTGCTGGGAGATGCCATAACCGCGAATGCCATCAAGAAAGGTGATAGTTGAAGAGTGAGGTAGATGCTGTCCATCAGCCTGGTCGTACATGCTTTCAGGCTTTTATATCTCCTGCCTGATGGGAGAGGGTAGAAGAGAGAACGTCTGGGGTAGGTGTTGTCTTTGATTATGCTGACTGCTTTACCAAAGTAGCAAGAAGGATAGAGTCCATCAAGGGGAGGGTGAGGGGTCTTCTGCTGTGCCGAGTTATGTCCGCAAATCTTTGCAGTTTTTTGTGGTCACATACCAAACCATTATGAATCAAGACTGAATGTCTTCTATCATGCATGGATCAAAAAGTGGTAAGAGTTGGTAGGGGCTATTGAATTTTTTCATATAAATTGGGAGAAGTTAATCCATGATATTATACTTATTTACGTAACATGGCCCATACTTATCGACCATGGTTAAACCAAGTAACGGCAGTAATCATATTTGTGGCTCCTATATCTTCTGGTTTTATGATTTTATATCAGTAGGAGTTAGAGAGGGAGTAGGAAGGACTCTCGACTTGATCACGTGTTTTCTTCCATGTCTGACTCCCAGAAGACTTTGAGTGCAATCAACTTCTAAACATTCATATCGGAAAAATAAACAGGAATATTCACAAACCTCCAAGCTCTCCCAAGCAACTAGCCTTGAGATAATAGTGAACCAGGTGGAGTTTCAAACATTTTACTGCTCAGCTTCATCTTTTAAACCAGCTGTTTATTTGACTGTTCAAAATTGCCTCGCCATGGGGTCAAGATTTGAACCCCTGTCCCTGGAACATGCTACCTAGTAAATACTACCTAATCCAACATTCTAAAGCAGACAGAATTTTTTTTTACTTCCAGTTTATTTAGTAGCATGATCATATTTCATCCATTAATCCAAGAAAAATATAGATTGATACATGCTGCTGCTTATTTAAAATGGGTTAGTAACTTTGCTGAAGAGAAAGGAAGGCCTGATGAATGTGGTAACCAGTTAACTGCCATTATTTTTCAATGACATTCTATCTGTAATCAGACAGTGCAGACTGAAAAAAAACAGTGACCCCTTTTTTTCATTGTTTATAAACGGAATTTTTTGCCTCTCAGGCAAGTTTGCATCCAAGTCGCCATAAAATTACTTAACTTTTGCCGTGCCCTAGCTGGCAGCGCAATCACCTCCAAAAATTTACAGCCTTGTGTCAAAGGAACAGTAATTAAAGGCTTCCTTCTAAACTGCTCTTGCCAGGCTATTTCTATAATAGATGGAACGGAACACGGGTTGTTGAGTACCCTACCTGCAGGATATCTTTCTCCTTGATAACTACTGCACACAGCTTATTTTTTACCCCTGTATTCCCATCTAGCCTATAAATCGAGAAGCATCTGCTACTTTACTGGGACTTTGAGAGAGGTTTGACAGCGGCTGAATTGATGACCCTTCTGATTAACGGCGAGGTTATTAACTTTATTTTCTCATTGTTTTCTCCCTAGGCTTTCTGTTAGAGTAATGGAGAACGTGTTTTCAAATTACATGCCACCCTGATAAAAGTGAGGGATTGTAGGTGGGAGAGGGGCTGTGCCCTGTTATTGTTCAATAACTTTGCTGAGCACAGATGTTGGATCCTGTGGGATGGGTAACTATGATTGCAATATCTATACGTAACTCAAAAGAAATGTTCTGTCGAAAATGATCCCTGTGTTAGGATTTTATTTAGGTCATTTGAGTGTCTAGAAGCTCTTTGGTGCAATCAACTGGAGCCTTGCTCAGAAAACTCTCGTGAAATCCTGTACTCATTCTTTGCATCAAAGTGGAGAGAAGGTTACAGCCCTGGATGTGGATTGTGGGAAAGTGCTGCATGTTTAAAAAATGGTCAAAGTGTGGTAGAGGATCCAGCTATCAGTCCGGGATGAATCTATCTTAGCCTTCCATACCTTTGCCAACCATATACGTATCTAAATTTCTGTTAAATATCTAGTCGTAGAGCACTACAACAAAGAAACAGACCCTTTGGCCCATCTAGTAATGTTAACTCTGTTTCTCACCACTGTATGTTGCCAGACCTGCTGAGCTTTTTCCAGCATTTCAGATATTTACATATATTTCAGATTTCCAGCATCTATAGGTTACTGATTTCCATTTAGTTAGGAGTTGTTTGACATGAGGATGAATGGGCCATTGGAGATACAAATGTTTATACTAAACTATTCACCTATCATGTGCACTCTCCGTCAGAGTCCGCCTGCTCTACTCCTTGCGTGCAACAAGAGCCAATGGCTGTTTCCAGCACTATCAGGAACATGAATATTTGAGTAATCCAAATTCAGTTCAAATGTATTTCTGGTGCGCCTGTAGCACTGGGCATCAATCCACAAACTTAGGTCTTTATAACTATAAAACTCTGGTTATAAACACATAGTTGTCCATCAGATTTCATTTGATACAATAGGATCTTTTCACGAATACAATAGCGTCTTTTAAGAGGCTCTTAGGTAGGTACATGGAGCTTAGAAAAAATAGAGGTAAGGAGATTTTAGGCCGTTTGTAGAGTAGGTTACATGGTCAACACAACATTGTGGGCAAAAGGTCCTGTAATATGCGGTGGATTTGTATGTTCAGAGTTGAAAGACTTATCTTTTCATCTCAGATTTGTAGCATAGCAGTTAGTGTGACCCTATTACAGCGCAAGACATTCTGGGATCTCATTGAAACCTGCTGAATGTTGAAAGGACTAGATAAGGTGGATGTGGAGAGGATGTTTCCTATAGTGGGCGTATTCAGAACTAGAAGGCACAGCCTCAAAGTTGAGGGATGACCCTTTAGAACAGAGGAGTTTTTTCAGCTAGAGAGTAGTGAATCTGTGGAATGCTCTGCCACAGACTGCAGTGGAGGCCAGGTCTGTCGGTATATTTAAGGCCGAAGAGGATCGTTTCCTGATCAGTCAGGGCATCAAAGGATATGGCAAGAAGGCAGCTGTATGGGATTGAGTGAGATCTGGGATCATCAGCCATGATGGAATGGGCTGAGTGGCCTAATTCTGCTCCTATGTCTTATGGTCATACGGAGTTCAGAGTCCCATTCCAGTGCCTTCTGTAAGGAGTTTGTACACTCTCCGCATGAACCACATGGGTTTCCTCTGGCTGTTCTGGTTTCCTCCCACAGTCCAGAGACGTACCAGTTAGTAGGTTAATGTAAATGTTCCTGAGATTAGGTTTGTGCATCGCTAGGCCGAAATAAAATGTGGCTGAATGACTTTTCTTTACAACTTCATAACCAAATCCCTTTACAATCTAAAGCTGTGCAAGATGCAACAATACTTTAGAAGTCATAAACACAGGCAATGCTGGAAATCCAGAGAAACACACCCAAATTGTTGATGGTACTCAACAAGTCAGGCAGCATCTGTGGAGAGGAATAAAGAGTCAATGTTTCAGGCCAAGGGCCTCCATGAGATTTGGTTTGACCTTAACTTATAAAAGCTGCTAAAATAAGCGGAGACATTTCTATTGTTTCTTTCATTTTGTTTAGACTGCTCTTCATTTGAGTTTGTTTTCATTGGTGCACGTGATCCTGCTCTCTCAGGATCCTAATTATGTTGACTTGTTTTAAAATTATAGTATAATGATCATTTTCTATGGGAATGAAGAGATTAAATGGTAATTGCCAATGTGAATGGAGTAAAAAAGCTGAAAACAATTTGGTATGCCAGTATCTATAACTCTGTTGCTCTGTAGAAAAATAATCTGATAGATCAGCATGTCTTTAAATAAAACTGTTAGCCCCTGAGGTCAAGGTAGCTGGATTGTACATTCTCGAGTCAGAGAAATTCCAGACAATTGAAAATCAACGAACTGTAAGTGCTGGAAGTCTGAAATTTTTTAAAAAAATGAACATGCTGTAAAAGCTCACAGGTCAGGTTCAAAAGTTCAGAGTTCAAAGTAAATTTTATAATCAAAGTACATTTTCTTGTGGGCATACTCAATAAATCTAGAATAATAACCATAAGAGAATCAATGAAGGACCATCCGACCTGGGTGTTCCACCAGAGTGCAGTAGACAACAAATAATATATTCTGAGAGAAACTGAGTTAACATTTCAAATTAAAGGCTCTTTAGGTGATATTGTAGTATGGCAGTTAGCACAGTACCAGCAAATACGAGGAAATCTGCAGCTGCTGGAAATTCAAACAACACACACAAAATGCTGGTGGAACACAGCAGGCCAGGTGGCATCTATAGGGAGAAGCACAGTCGACGTTTCGGGCCGAGACGTCGACAGCGCATCTCCCTATAGATGCCACTTGGCCTGCTGTGTTCCACCAGCATTTTGTGTGTGACAGTACCAGCAATCCCGCTTCAGGGTTCAATTCCCACCACTGCCTGTCAGGAGTTTGTTCATTATCCCAGTGACTGTGCGGGTTTGCTCTCGGTACTCTGCTTTCCTGGTGCATTCCAAAAACATACAGTCAGGGTTACTGTGGCCATGGTTTACTGGCACCTGGAGCATGGCAACATTTGTCCAGTACAATCTTTGCTGATTTGATTTGACGCAAGCAATGCATTCCGACTTACGTATGACAAATAAAGTTAATTTTTGTCAGAACTGTGGGATCAAATGCTTTCTGTTAGTAAGTAACTCAGTATAGGATATCCACATGACATCAGACAAAAGAGAGCATACTCAGGAAAATGAATAAATTTAAAGAATAAGGAAGAAAGAAACTATACTGATTTCAAATAAAGCAAACACCAGGAAATACGCAGATACTGGAAATTCAGGCAACACACACAAAATGCTGGTGGAATGCAGCAGGCCAGGCAGCATCTATAGGGAGAAGCTCTGATGATGTTTTGGGCCGAGACCTTTCGACAGGACCTGATGATCCGTCCTGACGTAGGGTCTTGGCCCGAAACGTCGACGGTGCTTCTCCCTATAGATGCTGCCTGGCCTGCTGCATTCCACCAGCATTTTGTGTGTGTTGCCTGATTTCAAATAAATGTGGTTTAATTGTTCCAGAAAATGCAGTGAATGTATTAGTTGCATATCTATGTAAAATCAGTCTCAGACACTCCCATCAAGGTTGATTGACAGGGCTGCCTGGAAATAATGCTGTCACCTGAGGCAGCTATATTTCATGGGTGTTAATGAGCTTAACACAGTATGTGAAGGATATTGGATCTGGAATCAATGCCAGCCAGAGAAAGATCAAACATCTGAAACTGCCGTTCATGACTTCAGGCTATCTTGAAGCACTTTACAACGACTTTTGAGTGAGGGTGCATAGAATCATAGTTCAGCATAATAAAAAAACAATCCGCTGAAGGATCTCAGCAGGTCAAATAGCATCCGTCAGGGGCTGGGGAACAGAACTGACTATGTTTAGCTTCAAATCTCTCAGCAGTTTTTCTAAGCCCCACAGTGCTTTCATTTTTGATTCTTTCTCTTTTGTGTGCTATCATTCACCTGCCACTGTCTCTCAACTCCACCCCCCCCCCGTTCCCCTTCCTTACCTAGCTCCACCTGCCTGTCATCTGATACCCCTCCACAATCACCTTTTAGTCTTGTTTCAGTGTTCTCTTCCTCTCTTTATACAGAGCTCCACTCCCAGTAGCATGGAAACTGGGGGAAATTCTCTTCACTCCTTTGGTAGTACCTCGCAAACCTGTAATCGCTACAACTTTAAAGGATAAGGATGGCTGACACATCACAACCATCATTGTCTTTAGATCTCAGTCTTTGTGCACTGAGCAAGCACACTCACCAGTAAGATAAAGTCATTTAATTCCCTTGTTTAAAAAGACATGGGTATCAAGGGAAAGGACTTCATTTAAATCTGGTCCAAACTGCTGGAATTCAAAGACGTAGTATGAGACTTGGAGTTGCTTTTATGCCACAGCCAGCAAATATGGTAGGTTTCCTTCCCTGAATGACAGTGGTAAACTAGAGATACAAGAAACACAAGATAAAACCTGGAGCTACAAGCAATCTGCTTAGTGGGACAATCAGCATCTGTGGGAGGAAAAGAACAGTTGATGTTTTGGATCAAAACCCTGCTTCAAGACTCATTAGTAAACAAGTCAAGTCAAGTCAAGTTTATTGTCATTTCGACCATAAACTGCTGGTACAGTACACAGTCAAAATGAAACAATGTTCCTCCAGGACCCTGGTGCTACATGAAACAACACAAAACTACACTAGACTATGTGAGACAACTCAAGGCTACACTAGACTACATAAAACAACACAAAAACTGCACTAGACTACAGACCTGCACAGGACTATATAAAGTGCACAAAACAGTGCAGGGCAGTACAATAATTAATAAACAAGACAATAGGCACAGTAGAGGACAAATTACAAAATAATAATAAATGATGTGGAGGTCAGTCTAGACCCTGGGTATTGAGGAGTCTGATGGCTTGCGAGAAGAAACTGTTGCACAGTCTGGTCATGAGAGCCCAAATGCATCAGTACCTTTTTGCCAGATGGCAAGAGGGAGAAGAATTTGTATGAGGGGTGCATGGGGTCCTTCACAATACTGTTAGCTTTGCGGGTGCAGCATGTGGTGTAAATGTCTGTAATAGTGGGAAGAGAGACCCAAAATGTGCTTAAAGGCTAAAGATTAGCTTTAATGTTGAACGTGCATCAAAACAGACAGTAAGATGTGTCATTTTGTGCTAACGACCAACACAGTCAGAGGATTGTGCTTGGGGATTCTGCAAGTGCCTCCATGTTTCTGCCACCAACGTTGCACGATCACAACTTACTAACTTTAACCTGTACATCTTTGGATGCCTTTGGTCTTTATTGTTTTGCAGCAATCCAATAGCTTTGTCTTAATTAGTAAAACTGACATTAGAAAAAAAAAATCCAGATTGTTACCTGAAATAAAATTGAAGTATAGCCATGGTGGAATTTCAGCACGGCTCCTGTACTTTTCGTTCAGTCTCTATGATTAACAGTTCACTAGTACAAAGGGTGCAGTGTAAATGGTCCTCAACAGGCAGATTAGGGTAGGCAGTAAGTGTGGCACTTGCCAGAAATCACGAGATCCTGAAAACTGACAAAAACAACGGATGAGAATTGAACATTTAAGATTCAAGCTGCAAGGAATGAACAGCAATTTGAGCTCAGCAAGATTTTAGAAGCAGCAAGGTCATAATGGGAAGAGTTGCTTCTGAAAACTTGGTTGAAATGTGTTAGTCAGAAAAAACAGAAAACCTCCTTCAATCTCTTTCAATGTCTTGCTACAGAAACTTTCCTGTCTATGCAAAAGGCAGCTGTGGGTGTGACCTCAATTTAACACCTCAATTGATCACAAAATACACCTCTGGTATACATTGCACAGTCTTCTTGGATTATGTATTCTAGTCTCTGATATGATTATCAATATTACAGGCACAGTGCCGAGGAGTGCCCTTCTATATCCCACAGGGATACAGGTTTATTATCTATTTTAAATTTCATATAAACCATGCTATCTTTTTTTTCTAGAAAATACACTGGTAGCTACTAAATGTGTCATTAATCTATTTACTTTCATGTAGTTTGAGGGCTTTAAGATCCAGCAGAATAGTATTGTACTGAATGCAGTATTTACAGCAAATTCTTGCAAAATGCTTCAAACAGTAAATAGTTTATATGTTGAAGAGACATTCAGCATATAGTTCTATGGTGTGTGTTAGTCGTTGTACTTCATATGTCTACCTTTTGTGAGGCTCATAAATAAAATTATATTATTATGCTATGCAAATTATATTTTTAATACATTTAGTTTCTGGAGCCAAAGTGCTTCCTGATAATCATTGCAGGTTAAATTCTTCTGAACAGTTGCCAGCACATGCACAGGAAATAAAACAAAACTAGTTAATAGCACACATACTGCCCAACCTGTTGAAGAAAAAAATAATTAAACTAATATTCTGAAAAAGCGGTATACTACGTTCTCAACTCCTGTTACTGTTTTCAATAAAAGAAAATTACCATTGATACTTTATTCTGACTATACAGTGCTCATCCCCAACTATCGCATTCTAGTTGAAGGGTCTCAACCTGAGATGTTGTCGGTCCATTTCCCTCGAAGGATGCTACTTGACCCACAGAGTACCTTCAATGCTTTCTAGTTGGCTGTTGAATATATCATTTACAACAGCAGACTATATTTACACCCCACCTTCAATGTGGCAAAACATACACTCAGTGGTCACTTTATTAGGTGCAGGAGATACTGAATAAAGTAGCCACCGACTGAATGTTTGTGGTCTCCTGATGCTGCAGCCCATCCACTTTAAGGTTAATTTTTTTTTGTCTATTCAGAGAAGCCTTTCTGCACACTACTGTTATAACACATTGCCTTCTTGTCAGCTTGAAAAAGTCTGGCCATTCTCCTCAGACCTCTTTCATTAACACTGCATTTTTCCCACAGAATTGTCACTCACCTCACATGATTGGCTGATTATTTATTTGCATTAATGACCAGGTGCACAGGTGTACCTAATAAGGTGGCCACTGAATGTATTTACACTGCACCTTCAACATGGCAAAATATAATTTGACAGAAGTTGGTAGTCATCTCCCACTTTCTCCCATTAAATGCTGTAAGTGACTCCGTGACTCTAAATAAATAAGCAAATAAATAATATCGATAACATGAAATGTAGAGTCCTTGAAAGTCGGTCCATAGGATCACTTCAGTGGTGAGGTGAGTGAAGTTATCCGTGCTGGTTCAACATGGATAATATTTTGCCTTTTACTATCCTTTAAGACAATGACTTGTAATGTTCTTAACTAAATACGCCATCTAACTGCAGTTTGAAACTTCATGCCTGCTGTACACTGGTTCATCTCAGTCCTAGAAAATTATCAGTAGTTAGACAGGAAGACCTTTTATGTCAACCCAGTCTACATTCAATTTGCATTGAACAACATGACAGAGAAGAGCAAGCTCTTGAGTGGAAACCCTACCTTAAACCAGCCTGTGTCCTCCTCTTTTTCCTCATAAAGTTCCAACCAAAGCTTCAGTAAATTCCACTGTGCATTTACCACTCTCTATTGAAATGCCTGAGGTAAATAGGATGCACATATGGTTGTTCTAAATTAGAGTTAAGCCACAAAACTAGATGCAGCATTAAGTATAAATGGTTGCAAAGGAAGTTGACCGAGCAAGATTATCCCTAGCTGTGAAGATGGAGGTCTATTCATTTTTCGCTCATGCTGCCAGCAATTTCCTTCTGCTACAATGCACACAATTGAAGAGCCATTCCCAGCAAAATTGTGCCTATTGTGTGTAATTCCAGCAATTTAGTTCAGATGTTTCTACTAAGCTCCCCACTGTGATTCCACAACAAATGAACAATTGCTTCTCATTGTACAACTCGTAGACAATGAACTATCTCATTCTTATGTGATATTTATGGACTGAAATTTGCCATTCAACAGACTGATTCCAGAGATGGTAGGATTGACGTATGAAAAGAAAATGGCATCCATCATCAAGGACCCCCACGATCAAGGCCATACTCTCTTTCACTGCTACCATTGGAAAGAAGGTACAGGAGCCTTAGGACTCAGACCACCAGAGTCAGGTACTGCTATCACCTTTGAATCATCAAGCTCCTGAACCAGCATAGATAACTTCTAACTTATTCCATGGATGTGCTTGCAAGAACCCTACAGCTAATGTTCTCAGCATAATTTGTTTGTTTGTTTATTTATTTATTTATTTATTTATTTATTTATTATTTGCACTATTTGTCTTCCTTTGCTCATTTGTTGTTTGTCAGTTTTTTGTGTAGTTTTTCATTGATTCTACTATGAATTCCTGCAAGAAAATCAAACTCAGGGTAGTTGAGGGAGGGTGACATATGCATACTTTAATAATAAATATACTTTGATCTTTGATCATATCTGCCACAGGAAACAGTCAATGTCAGCTCTTTAAATGTATCCAAGAAAGGGTTAGATAGTGTTCCAAGAGCTATGGGCTGGAACCAGGTACTGATTTTGAATGATTAGCCATTCACACTTCTCTTATAATGAGTTTTTATTACTCATCAGCTTCAGGAGGAGAAACAAATCCTTGTCTTCTCTTTCATTTTCCATCAGTTATCTTAAAAGTATACCTCCAAGTACTTAATTTGTCTACTCACCCTAGATAATCTAGCCTCACATAAGCCTCAATTAAAGCTCCATTCTACTTAGGATTTGGTTCACTTATTCAGATAATGGACAGCTTTTAACATAGAGGCTGTAGGTGTGAATTTCAAACATAGAAAAGAGTACAATACAGAAACAAGCTCTTAGGCTCATGCTGTCTGTACCCACTATGATGTCAACTTAACCCAATCCTCTCTGCCTACAACACACACAAAATGCTGGTGGAACACAGCAGACCAGGCAGCATTTATAAGGAGAAGCACTGTCGATGTTTCGGGCCGAGATCTTTCGTCAGGACTCTCTCTGCCTACATATGGTCCCCAGTTAATGCTTTCATTCCCTGCTTGTCCATGGTCCTATATGAAAGACTGTTAAATGTTGCAATCGTATCTCCTTTGAACATTTCCCTCGGTAGGACATTCCAAGCATCTACCACTCTCTGATTAAAGAAGAAAATCACCTCGTAAATCTTGTTTAAACTTTCCTCACTAATCTTAGATATATGACATCTAGTTTTTGACATTTCCTCTTGGCGAAGAAGATACTGGCTATCCACACTATCCATGCTTCTCATAAATTTATAAAACTTTAGCTGGACCTCCCACAGCCTCCGACACTCCAGAGAAAATTGTTGCTGCAGTGAACACATGGTACCGACATTTTCACTGAACCCAGGCCACGAACAAGAAAAGGAAGAATGATTTTACAATTCAGAAAGGAACTCCCTAGTGCATTGTCTTCAATCCTGGACTTCTTCTACCAAGGGGACAGCAGCAGTAGTCCTTCCCTTTACCTTCTTTCTTGTTTTCTTCCTCTTCTCCCATAGTTCCTGCTAATACTGAAGTCATAGCATCACACCAATTGGCCCTTCCGTCTATTGAGTCTGTGGCACCATCTGACCTCCACTTACACCAGTTCCACAACTATGTCACCTAATTCCATCAACTTCCTTCCCACTAGAAGTAATTTAGAGCGACTGATTAACCTACCAACCCATGTGTCTGTGGACTACTGCAGAAAACAGAGCTCACAGAAGTAGCTCATTCAATTGCATGGAGAAGGTGTAAACTCCGTGTAGAGAGCACCAGAGGAGTGGATTGAAACTAGAGCTCTGAGTCTGTGGCTCTATTAGTTGTGCCATTGTTCCTCTTCTGCCTGAAGACGTAACTTAACTTAACTTTAGAGCCATTGGGTCATAGTGTCACACACAGCCTGGAAGAGGGCCCTTTGTTATCAACTCTTAAGACTTTGCTGTCTTCAAAGGGTGAGATTTGGAGCGGAGTATGTGGCCCAGTGCCCAACAAGTCTGGAGGCCAATGTTTGACTTTATTTCTTGCTGATTAAAGCAGAAGTCAAGATTCTAATCTGACAGGATGGGAGCATAAGATGAGTTGGTGTTCGGTGCCTTTTCCCTGTATCTGTCCAGTATCTCTCTCGCCTTCCCACTCGTTGCTGCTGGAGGAAGGTGTCTGCATCTGACTGGTCTCTCTCTTGCTCTTGCTCCCTGGTTCCAAAGGAAGGTGCTGGAATCTTGGTTTAATCGGCACAGTTTGTCAACTAGTCTCTGTAGTTCATGTTATGATGTGTTTTTGGTTACTCCTTTTTTATATCTATTTTGTATGATTTTTATCTGGGTGGACTGGCTCTGCGGCCTGCAGTTAGTGAACAACACAGTGTTAAATTGACCGGAACTAAACTTTATGGACATTCCCAGAGAGTTTCATTGATATGATGCTTTATATTCAATGTTTTTCACTCATTTTTTTGCAGTTTGCGCGATTTGTTTTTTTCTTAATGCATTGGGTGTTTGATGTTTTCTTTGAAAAGGTTCCATGGTCTTTCTTTTTTTTCTTGGCTGTCTGAGGGAAGACATATCTTAAGGTTGTATAATGCTTACACACTTTGATCATAAATGTACTTTGAATTTTTTGAATCTTCGAAGTTTGCATAGTTTCAGCATGTCACCAAAAACTTGGATGAACTTCTATAGACGCAGAGTGGAGAGTATCTGAACTGGTTGCTTCACAGCCTGCTTTGAAAACGCCAATACCGAGGAACTAAAAAAGTTGTGGATGCAGCCCAGTCTATCACAAGGAAAGCCCTCCCCTCATTAATCATAATTTCACTTCTCTTATATCTTGTATGTTTGTCTTTTGGCTTGACAGTGATTCTGGAACTGCTGGAGCCTGAGATTTGCTGTTTGCAGATTATTTGCGTGTTCTAGCACTCTGCAGTCTCCAAGAGGATTTTGGGAGGCAGAGTGAGTAAGCCTCACAGTGGGCAGGCTGCAGGATGGCGTGCAAGCTGATGTTTGACTCCATTTCACTGATTAAAGCTTCCATTGTTCACCGATTAAAGCAAATGAGAGAGATTGAAACATTGAGGTGAGTGTGGAAGTTTGGAGATCGTTTCGTTGCTTTAGCACTCAGCCGTCTCCGAGAGGATTTCAGGAGACAGAGGCAGCGTGTGCAAGCATCATAAGAGACAGGCTGTGGGAAGGGGGGGCAGGACAATGTTCGACTCTATTTCGCCGATTAAAGTTTCCATTGGGCACTGATTAAAGTGATGAATGAGATTGAAGCAACAAGGCGAGTGCAGAGCATAAGCACTGGTTGCCTGTCTTTTGAGTGTTCTGTACTGGCGAGGGGAGAGCCTGCAACAGTGCCTGGTGAGTGTTGCCTAGATTTTCTGTGTTTTGGATGCGGACTTAGACTTTAGACCTTTTTTTCGATCTTATAGCTTTTTTTATATTCTGTGTTTTTTCCCCCATCTTTCTCAATTTTTTTGTGCAGGGAGGGGATTTGGGGGTTCCATTTTTGTTCATTTTTTTGTGTAGGAGAAGGGATTTTGGGGTTGTTTTTTTTTTGTTTGGGGAGGTGGGATTTGAGATTGATGATCGAGCTGCCTTTCTTTCATTTCTTGATTCCATGGCTACCTAGAGTAGAAGAATTTCGAAGTTGTATACATTGATAATAAATGAACCTTTGAACCTTTGAGAATTGGAACTATTCTTGAAGGGAAAATACCATGGGGAAAAGTAATTAAGAACTCAATAAGCATAAACAATTAAAAATATAATTAAATGGACTAATGTATATGTTGGTTCCTCTTCTCCATTAAACTTAAACTTGTTTCTTCTGCACTAGGTCTAAATTGGCACTGGCTGCTCAGGTGAATTTCTCGGGGCATATGCAGGGGAATTGATCAAATTTTGTATTGCAGCGTGAGGGGAATAGACAAAACAATACATTGAAGATGCCAATTAAACATCCCCTAAACTTCTGAAGTTCTGGGACCTATAACTGCACCCCAGCTACTTCCCAGAACACACAAAAGAGAAACAAAAGATGGTATGCATTTATTAAGATTACTTGAAATGTACTTAAAAGAAACATTTGAGAAACCACAAATACAAGAGAATTTTCAGATGCTGGAAATCCAAAGCAACACACACAGACTGCTGGGGAAACTCAGCAGGTCAGGCAACATCTAATGGAAATGAATAAATATAGTTTATTTTATAGATTTTAGCAAATTTTTTACTTTGCTGAGAGAAGTAAATTAATTAACTTAACACATCCACCCATAATTTATTTCTTTCTGTATGATAACTTAATGAAACAAACAGTTGCTAAATCACTTACTTTCTAATTACCACTGGATTCATTCCCTCTGGTCGGAGAGATGATTTTGTGGCAGATGGAGTGTCTTCACACTTCACTAATGGTTTAGTGTTAGCTGCAAAAGTTTCTAACCAGCGGGGAAGGATCTTATCACAGATTAAAATGTATTATTTTCCCTCATTCATGCCTGCAAACATATGTAAAACTCGACTCTTAAAGTTTACTTATTGTTAAAGTATATTTTTCATGATGTGATGTTAATTAAATTAAAGAGGCATGGAGTGAAGACATAAAATTCAATATGAGTTTGAGGAAGAAACATCAAATAGATCAGTAAAGTTAAATTGTGGTTGTTTTAATTATGGATTAGAAATTTGGCACAGGATAGATTTCCTACTGGAATATCTCCTCAAGAATGTAAATATTGGTATTGGTTATTTTACATTTTTTTTATTGTTTTAAAATGTTTTTAAGACTCATAAGAATGGTTTTGGGGACAGAGCGGGCAGTTAGGAGTCAGATTAGGGACAGGGATGGGGGAATTAGAGGTCAGATTGGATTCGAAGTCTGTTCCACCTTTGCAGATGAGTAACATAGATATAAGGCATCCATAGTTGGATGTTGGACTGATAGAGGATGGATTAGGGCCTCATGAAGGCAGTTTCAGGAGTTGGAGAGTCATACAGATGGGAGGAGTGAGTTCCAATGACTCTCTGGGTTCGCAGATCAGTGAGACGAGAGGTCCCGGCCCAACATTTGGGATCCCATCATTGTTGAGTCCATTGTTTAAAGCCTAGCATTTGGTGATCAACGTATCCTGGGATCAATGCCAAGGATGAAGATACAAAGTTTGAATCAGAATTCCAGAACTCAAGGCCCATTGGCCGAAGTCAAGCCTGTGAATATCTGTGAGCCCATTTGGAAAGTCAAAGTCTGGTGTCTGCAAGCCGGATTCTGAGTCTGTTGCAGCTACAGAGAAAGTACAGCATAGATAAACCAAGTTGAAGAGCACTTGCAAGATGGATTGGAAGGTCAAGAATTTGTTTTCAAGTCATAATATAAGAGATTTATTCTAGAGAACAATATTAGTGGACAGAAGTTTTCCTTGAGCCTATTGGTTCATGCTTTCAAGTTTTTGTATCTTCTGCCTGATGGGAGAAGTGAGTAGGCAGAATGAATGCAGCATGTGAGGTTCCTTATTATGTTGACTTCTTCCCAGAAATATTGGGAAATAGAGGCAGTCAATGGAAGGGAGGTTAGTTAGTCTTATGGACTGGGCTGCCTTCACAGCTCTGCAATTTCTTGAAGTCTTGGGCAGAGCAGATCCCATAGCAAGCTGTGATGCACGTGAATAGAAAACGTTCTATGGTGCACCTGTTCAAAAACTTAAAAATGTTCATCATTCCAGCATTTTTTTCATCATTATTTCTGAAAGTCAGATGTAATAAGTAGCTTTGCAGTCCATGATAGAATAATCAAACATGATATCTGATGGGACAAACTAAATGGACTTAAATACCTTCTTACTGTTTCTTCAGGAGAATTTATATGGAGTTCCTGTTCCAACTTTCTTATATATACATATATATTTCTAATTGTATGATTTTGTTGTGTTCTGGACCTCACCTAAACAGGTAACATGGATAAGAATTAAATTTTGTTTTATGACTATAACAAAAATATTGTTTCTGAAATCTGACTCCAGTAAGGTCATGAGTACCAAGCTTGCTTCAGTTGTGGACCTTGAAAGACTTATGTTAATAAGTATATATTTGGTGCAGAAAAGTTTCACGTCAATAGCTATTTTATCTTCTTTTGGAAGTATTCGCAAAAAGGATCACAGAATAGAAACTCACTAGAAAATAGAGAAAAGGAATAAACCTAACAATCAAGTCTTCCCTTCTTTACTCATTCAAGCCCTTATCCATCAATACCTTAAATGCATCTATTGTATTTTCCTCAACATTCCGGAAAATATGCCTGGCTTCCCAAGTTTATCTATTTTGACTATGTACTTCAATGAAGAATTTGATAATTTCCCTCATGGTAGGTTGAATTAGAAAATAAAGATGCATGGGATCCAGGAGGAATACAAAATGCTGGTGGAATGCAGCAGGCCAGGCAGCATCCATAAGGAGAAGCAATGTTGACGTTTCGGGCCAAGACCCTTCATCGGGAAGTCCTGACGAAGGGTCTCGGCCCAAAACGTCAACATTGCTTCTCCCTATAGATGCTGCCTGGCCTGCTGCATTCCACCTGCATTTTGTGTGTGTTTCTTGACTTTCCAGCATCTGCAGATTTCCTCGTGTTTGCCAGGATGAGTAGCATGTTTGGATTAAGAACGGGCTTACACATAGAAACCAAAGGGCCAGGGAGGAATGGCTAGAGGTCTATGAGCTGTCGTGTTACACAAGGACTGATGATAGGACCTCTGTTGTATGTGATATATATCAGTGATTTGGTTGAAAATATAAACGGGAAGATTAGAATGTTTTTATTTATTTATTAATAGGCTTTTCCAACCCTTTGAGCCACGATACCCAACAACCCCTAATTTAATCCTACAATTTACAATGAGTATTTAACCTACCAACCATTGCATCTTTGGACTGTGGGAGGAAACCAAAGCACCCGGAGGAAATCCACTCAGTCATGGAGAGAACGTACAAACTCTTTACAGGCATCAGCAGGAATTAAACCCAGGTCATCTGTAAAGCATTCTGTTGACCACCACATCACTGTGCCACCTTAATTTGTAGATGACATGAAGCTTGGTGGAACTGTGGAGGGAGGAAAGGCTATCAAAGAATACAGCAGAATATATGAGCAGAG